>NC_134900.1:26389978-26392478 GCF_041734735.1 Babylonia areolata
GTAGCATGTACTTCAGACTTACGAGTACATCCCGGCCTGTACACATCACTCTGTCTTTCTTTCATAAAGAAGGATGAGGTGAACAAGAGTCGTGTGTGTGTGTGTGTGTGTGTGTGTGTGTGTGTGTGTGTGTGTGTGTGTGTGCCTGCACTTGCATGCGGGTACGTGTGAAAGTGCATGCATAAACTGCACTTTGTTTGAATTTCTCAGATAATGTTTTTACTTCAATGTGTGTGACAGTGTGCAGGGTGGATGTGCAATAGGAACTGTGCAATGTTCGTGTCTTTCGTTATATTAATACTGATAATAACCATGTGATAATAAAGTTATTCTTATCTCATCTTAATTAATGTGTGATATAATACATGCAGTGTTAGCCTTGGTGTATTTCAATGTGTTTACAATAATGACTAATTACAATATTTTAATGAAGTGAATATATATGCAATACGTTTTATATTGATATATGTTATTGATTCTTTTTAATTAAGTCATGTTTATGTTTTTGTGTTGAGTGATTATCCACGTTTATTTTGCTGCACCTGATGTAATTTCTCTTAATGGGATAATAAAGTTATTCTTATTCCTATCTTATCTTGTCGTATTTCCAGCCACCCACACTTAAACTGCATGGCAAAGCCCTCTCAGTTTGCTTCTCGATACATCATAGTTTCACAGGGTTTGTTTACAATCTGTGCCAACAGACCGCTGGAGAGATCCGTGTTTACATGACTTAAAGAGGTGCGTCACATGATCTATGCTCTCGAAGTTGATTGGCTCTCCGAAATTTCGAGCAACAAGGCGATCGAGAGAGGAAGAAAGTGCGAAACAGAAGACTTCTTCCTTCGACTTTTTGCTTCTTTTTTTTTTAGTTCTTTTTTTTTTATTGTGCATATATTGTACAGTTTGGTTTAGCAATGGAGGCTATCAACTGAAGAAATGGAGGACAGCACATATATGTTTGCTGGTTTTGCTTGTGTCGATAACAAATAAAAGTCTAGCGACTCGCGGCCGCACTCATCATTGCCGACCAGGTAAGTGTTAATGTCCGGGGGGGGGGGGGGGGGGGGGGGGGGGGGGGGGGGTAAAATCTAATGACTCATCTTCACGATGCGGCGCACAGTTGTCGAAGTGAAGTACACATGCAGGTCCTCCTCTCCAGTCAGCGAAACAGCCTCCCACGTCGTCCCTGGTTGTCCGTAAGTAGCGTCAACACAGTCCGCCCACCAGCCAGTCACGCCAGGTCATCAGATCAGACCGCCGAACAGTCACACAGATCAGGCTGTCTGGTGAGATTATCTACAGATCCACTACTGGACTCAGCAGAAATCACGACTTCAACCGTCAGCAACTGAACTGGCTCCAAAACCAGTAACCTGTCGACCCGCACTCCAGCAACCAGAACTTGTACTGGGAAACTCACAGTCGACTACATCCTGGATCTAACACTCCAGAAGAAAGAATTTCGACTACATTGATTCTGCAGTCTCCTGACTTGGCCCACTCTAGACCAGTCAACAATAATATGAGATTAACACTCCGCTTAACTCAAGATCTTCAGGCAATCCCTGGATGGCTTGTACTATAAATATAAATGACGAACTCCCGAACTAAAAACAACAACAAAGTCCTGTTCGATAACAAGGCACTTCGCACGACAGCAAAATCACTCCAGTACAGCACAAAACCCACAAGAATCTCCAGCAACAAATCAACATGAAACCAACTTTTACAGCACTAAATCCAACAATAAAAAAGAAACCGATGCCTCTGACTGGCAACACAAGCTTTGGACTCCCGCGATCTAAGGAAGAGAAGTGTCCTTCTGCCTCGAAGTTTAAAACCGGAAGCCCTTCCCGCAAGTCCCTTCACAATGAACTCTCCCAGCAGGGGAGACGGAAACACACAACAAACATGGTTCCACACTACAATTATAGATCCGAATCTACCTGACACCCCTATGTAGAACTCAATTATCAGATCTTCCATCTGACCTTTTCCCAACTTGCCGACATACTCTGACATGTAACACTCTCCTTTCTCAAGTGACAGTATGTATGTGTTTGTATCAGTCTCGCTGAGTCACTGAGTTGCACACACTCGCCGCCGCGTGCAAAAACACTGACATGTGACATCGATAGCCTTTGGGATTGTTTGCGATTTCGAGAAAAAGTTCGATACGCATGCGCAAGATCCACGATGGCCGCGGAACTCTCCCGCGGTCTATTTTAATGTTGTTCTCTTCTTCTTGCTGAAGGCATATTGTATGCCAGTGAACCTTTGTTGTTTTGGACAACCCCTCGGCCAGCAAATCAGTGTTTGACGCGCGCAAGTTGGATTCAATAATTTTACGCTGAAATGACATTCATCAAAGCAGTGCAGCGTTGTCTGGGAATGGCCTGCAGGGATGTAACGTTCATCCTCCTCCTGAGGGAAACCAACTTGTCTGATTCAGATGGAGTGTTGCTACTGAAAGGTGGTGAAGTAAACCAAAGTCTGT
>NC_134900.1:26399978-26409978 GCF_041734735.1 Babylonia areolata
CGTGTTAGAGTTTGGTCTCCGACCGAGGATTTTAGTATCATCACCATCGTCGTCGTTAAGTATTATCCGTAACATAATCATCATCATCATCATTATCATCATCATTATTATCAATATGAGCGAATCCACTGATAATCCCTTCCCTCCTCCCCTACCATTCCATACCACCTGTCATGCCTCCTACTTCCACCCACCCACCCATCCTCATCTCCCTTACGCCTTCACTCCCCCCCCCCCCACCACCACCACTACTACTCATCCCCTGTCCCATCTACCCCTACCCCCCCAAGGCCCACCCCCCTCCTTACCTCCCTTTCCTCTTGTTCCATCGCCCCAAACTCCAGAACAAACTTTCTCTCCCCCCCCCAAACACTCCCTCCCCCCCCCCCCCCCGTCTTGTTACCGCCCCCTCTCCCTGTCCCCCCCCCCTCAGATAAGCAGATTGAGACTCAGATCAAAGCCGGCAAAACCGGCCGAGGCTTAATCGCCTGTGAGTCTTTGTTTTGACTGAAAACATCCTCGGCGGTAGCGTCCTATCCTATCTCCCCCCACCCACCCACCCCCATCCCGCCCACACCCTCCCCCCCCTCCCCTCCCCCTCCTCAACCCCAGACCTGCTGAAGTTGCCAAGGAAGAAGGTAGAGTGTGGGTGGGGGTAGGGGGTGGGTGGGGGTGGGGCTCGCTTTGGGGTGCTGTGCTAAGTGTCGGTGATTGGAAGAAGATGATACAGAGAGCCTGTTGTCTTGTTGTGGGTGGGTAGGTGGGTGGAGAGTTGCCGGTGTGTGTGTGTATGGGAGGAGGGGGGGAAGCGGGGATGGGGGGTGGGGGGGGGGGTGGATGTGTGCGTGTGTGTGTGTGTGTGTGTGTGTGTCTGTGTGTGTGTGTGCGTGCGTGTATGTGTGTATGCGTGTGTCTTTCTGTCTGTCTGTCTCTCTCTGTGTCTCTGTCTGGAAGTCTGTGTGTGTGTGTGTGTGTGTGTGTGTGTGTGTGTGTGTGTGACTGTGTGTGTGGGTTTGTGTATGTGTGTGTGTGACGCTGTGTGTGTGTGTGTGTGTGTGTGTGTGTGTGTGTGTGTGTGTGTGTGTGTGTGTATGACGCTGTGTGTGTGTGTGTGTATGTGTGTGTGTGACTCTCTCTCTCTCTCTCTCTCTCTGTGTGTGTGTGTGTGTGTGTGTGTGTGTGTGTGTGTGTGTGTGTGTGTGTGTGAATTGCGGGCGCTGAGAGCTGGGGGTCAGAAAAGGTGTTGGGAAAGGAGGTGGGAGAGAGGTTGAAACTTTGATGATTAGAACATAAATAGATCAGTTGGTATTCCATCTCAAAATCGTCCTCACTGAATGAATAACAAAGCCGGACAATGGAAAGCAGGGTAACGAACTCACGCATGCTTAACAAGCAATGAAACACGCCCAGAAAACGGAGTATGGCTGTCTACATGTCGGGATAAAAACGGTCTTGCACGTAAACAGCCCACTTGTGTACATGCTGGTAAACGTGAGAGTTGCAGCACACGAAAGAAGAAGAAGAAAAAGAAGAAATTAATAATGAAACAGTTGCAAAAAAAAAGAGAAAAAAAGAAAAAAGAAAAAGCGTTACTTTCAGTGTGTGTCTTCGTGAGTGAGTGAGTGAATGAGAGTGTTGTTTTTAGTTTGTTTGTTTGTTTTTTTCCTGTAGTAACTCTCAACAATGTTATGCATTCACATTACTACTTGATAACGCTTGCAACGTCTGTAAAAAATCAGAACGCTATCGAGTCAGCAGTAATCAGCGTTCTGCTTTGTCCTGGTTTGGCCCAGCAGATAAGAAACAGTCCAGGGAAAACATACACTCCGTAGATGATGGTAGCTGCCATTTAAACACCGTTTTTGCCACCTGTCCACCTTTTAAAACGTCACCTGAAGTCGATAACCCCCCCCCCACCCCCCAAAAAACCAACAACAACAAACAAACAAAACCCCCCCAAAAAACCCCACTACACTTCGTAATAGATGGGCGCCATTTAAACGGCAAAACAACCCGTGCCATGTCCACCTTAAAACATAAACTAAGTCGATAAAAAAAGGTTATAGGCTATACTTTGTAATGGAAGGAGCCACTAAATTACAGTTCCAAATCATGTCCACCTTTAAATCGAGTTTGCATTACTCGATTTTTTTTTTTTTTTTTTTTGTGGTATACTCCTGACCAGCCAGCACATTTTAGTGAATTCCATATTTGCCTCGGACTGAAGTTGACAAAATCTTTTCTTTTGCTTCTTTTTTTTCTAGATCGAAGTCACAGTTACATCTCAAGTGATTTGTCTCAAGTTCTGTTTCGTCTTTTCTTTCTCTGTTTTTTGTTGTTGTTGTTGTTTGTTTATTCTCTCTCTCTCTCTCTCTCTCTCTCTCTCTCTCTCTCTCTCTCTATCTATCTATCTATTCCCTCTTTGGGCGAGGTCTGGATGTAAAAAAGCATATTAGTTGCTTATTTATTACCCACGATCATAAAGATTTAGTTTTGTCTTGTCTTGTCTTGTCTTGTCTCTCTCTTCTTCTTCTTTTGCAAATGCTTGCTTGTACTTAGTCCACTAGCTGCCATGCCATGATGAATGAAAAATTGAATGTATGTGTGATCGTGCTTGCAAATGAACAGTATGTCTTTGTTTGCTTGATTTATAATTGTGTGTGTGTGTGTGTGTGTGTGTGTGTGTGTGTGTGTGTGTGTGTGTGTGTGTGTGTGTGTGTGTGTGTGTGTGTGTGTGTGTGTGTGTGTGTAAGTACGTACGTAAATGATAATGCACCAATTGTTCTTTTCATCGCTTTCTTAACCTTTAATGGAGAATTCCAGTTACTATTCTTATTCGTCGTTCTAATTATTTTATTTCATTTTATTTCTTTATTTCTATGTTTTGTGTCGTTGTTTATTTTTATGTTTTGTGTCGTTAAATGGGCAGAATTGTAAAAAAAAAAAAAAAAAAAAAAAAGCCTAACTCTTTACCCATTCAAGATTCAATCAGTCAATCAATCAATCAATCTTCTTCTTCTTCTTCTTGTTCTTCTTCTTCCGAGTTCCATAGGTCATGCTGCCAGATGGTCAGTAAATTTTTGGTCTGCAGCGCGAAGTCCCCCGTCCTCTGCAGTGCAGCAGGTGGTCCCCAGAGCTTCTCTTGGAGATCCACCACACAGGGCCAGGATCTCCTCTCAGTGCACCAAAAGTTGGGCAGAACTGAAGCAAATGCTTTTTTTTTTGCTTTTTTTTTTCCTTCAAAAAAAATCTGCTGCCGACGCCTCAACATATTTGATACGGATGATTACTTTGACGTATATCTTAAAAAAGATATCTGTCAATATTCTTTTGCGGGTCCGTTGGAGAGTAACAACATGTTAAACCTATGATGAGATCATGACACTCTTAGGGGGAAAAAAAAGAAGAAGAAGAAAGATACTGGTAACAATTCATCTTTCATTTGTGACTTTTCTTTGTTTAAAAAAAAAAAAAAAAAAAAAAAAAGCTGCACGAAGGTCGATGTCAGCAGGTTAGATCAACGTGTGTTCACGTGTATCATTTGCAGTGGATATATGTTTGACCTTTTTGTTTGTGTGATTTAAGTTTAAAGATAAATAAGAAGAAAAAACATCAACAACTAATCAATGAATAGACACATAAAAAAATTAATGATTTTTGTTTTTTTGTTTTTGGTAATTTGTAAAAAAAATCCTACTATTTTCAGGAATGAAAAAAGAATATATATAAGTGGCTTGACTAGCTTTTCTCCGTTCCCCGCCCCCCCCCCCCCCCCCCCCCACCCCGTGAAATTACAAATGTAATTCTGCTTTCCTCGTCAAACAAACTAGCTGCTTTGCTTCTCTCCAACCCCCCACACCCCGACCCCACCCCACCCCTTGAAACTATCAGCATACTGTTGCTTTCCTAATGAAACAAACTGGTTGATTTTCTTTCTTTCTTTTTTTTTTCTTTTTTAGGGTGGAGGTGGGCAGCAAAAGAGTGATTACAAACATCGTTAGTAATGTTACACATTTAGCAGCACCGTGCGTGTGTTGTGTTACAGCATTTTGTCTACAATGTTACACATTTGCTGTTGGCACCGATTCCAGACACAGAGGGGAGAGAGAGAGAGAGAGAGAGAGAGAGAGAGAGAGTATAGGGGGAAGGAAATCAAAATGTGACTATACAAGCGTACTTGGGGTAGGGGGGGTGAGATGGGGGAATTTTGAATGGGCGTCTTTGTGCATGCACGGATGTATGTAGGGGGTGGGTGGGGGATACACGTCTGTGAGTATGTGCGTGTGTTAAAACATTTTGTTGTGTTGTTGAGATGTTGATATTATTGAAATTTTGGTAAATTATTTTTATTAAATATGTTGTTCCTTTTAAATTCATATCACTGGGGTTTTATTCTTCTCTAATTTGATTTTCTTTGTGTTGCTCAGTTGATATTTATTCAAATGCTTGCTAAAATGTCAGTACAACAGAAAGTTAATCTGACAATCAATGGTTTCAGTCACAGTATAAGTACCTATGTTCGGTTCATTGTCCCTTAGACATCGTTGCTGCAATGTCTTTGCATCTACGGCCAGTCCACGTCTGCGTCTGAATGAATAAGCTCACAAAAAAGGACACAAGAACAAAGATCGGACGGGGCTGCAAAGTGGAAAAGGTTATAGCTGGTCGCTAGTGAAGCATGGGGAGGAAAATAGAGAGAGTGGGTGGTGAGAGAGAGAGAGAGAGATAGTGCGTGAGAGAAAGAGAGAGAGAGACAAACACGCACACACAGATAGAGAGATAGATAGATAGAGAAAAAGAGAGAGACACACACAGATGCACAGATGTATAGAGATAGATAGATAAAGAGAGAGGGAGAGAGAGAGTGCGTGGGAGAAAGAGAGAGAGACACACACACAGAAACACACACACACACACACACACACACACACACACACATATATATATATATATATATATAGAGAGAGAGAGAGAGAGAGAGAGAGAAAAATACACACACACACACACACACACACACACACACACACACACACACACACACACACACATATATATATATATAGAGAGAGAGAGAGAGAGAGAGAGAAATACACACACACACACACACACACACATATATATATATATATATATATATAGAGAGAGAGAGAGAGAGAGAGAGAGAGAGAGAGAGAGAGAGAGATGCTTTCGACAGTAAAGAGACCGGGGGGAAAAAAAAAGAATCAGAGATGTCTGTATGATCGCTCCGTATATTATTACCCTTGTTTGGTTTTACTTGATCATAGTCCCTTCTTTTTAAAGAACGGAAATCTTATATTTACTGTAATATTGATAATCACCTCACACACAAAAGACTCGCAGACAGACAGAACAGGCAGGTGGACAGACAAAAACAGACAGGTGGACAGACAGGTGACAGACAAGAACAGACAGGTGGACAGACAGAACAGACAGGTGGACAGACAGGTGGACAGACAGAACAGACAGGTGGACAGACAGGTGGACAAACAAGAACAGACAGGTGGACAGACAGAACAGACAGGTGGACAGACAAGAACAGACAGGTGGACAGACAGGTGACAGACAAGAACAGACAGGGGGGCAGACAGGTGGACAGACAAGGACAGACAGGTGGACAGACAAGGACAGACAGGTGGACAGACAGGTGGACAGACAAGAATAGACAAGGACAGACAGGTGGACAGACAAGGACAGACAGGTGGACAGACAAGAATAGACAAGGACAGACAGGTGGACAGACAGGTGGACAAACAAGAACAGGTGGACAGACAGAACAGACAGGTGGACAGACAAGAACAAACAGGTGGACAGACAAGAACAGACAGGTGGATAGACAAGAACAGACAGGTGGACAGGCAAGAACAGACAGGTGGACAGACAAGAACAGACAGGTGGACAGACAACAGACTGGTGGACAGACAGGTGGACAGACAAGAACAGACTGGTGGACAGACAGAACAGACAGGTGGACAGACAGGTGGACAGACAAGAGCAGACAGGTGGACAGACAGGTGGACAGACAACAGACAGGTGGACAGACAGGTGGACAGACAAGGACAGACTGGTGGACAGACAGGTGGACAGACAAGAGCAGACAGGTGGACAGACAAGAACAGACAGGTGGACAGACAGGTGGACAGACAGGTGGATAGACAAGAACAGACAGGTGGACAGACAAGAACAGTACAAAGAATAAGAGGCCAGAAGGTTAACCTTGCTGTGTCCCTTACAAATTACCTTTCCGCCAGAGGATGTTGAAGGCCGTTGTGTGGGATCAGCCAGTGGTGTGGCACGTTTGGGTAACATTTTTTGTTTAATGAAGTTTGTGCTTCCCCCCACTTCCTCTTCCACCTCCACTTCCTCTTCCTCTTCGTCCTTGAGCCAGAAGGGGTCCAGTAAAACGGTCTAGTCCCCACCTTACTCTACTCAACGTTTGGCCATTTACGGCCGTCAAAATCAGACTATTGCCTGCGGTTTTTTTTTGGTTTTTAGTCAGCCCGGTGCTAAGTCACTGGACTTGGACACGGTCAGTCTTCCTTTCATTACTACTTATTCTTAGTAGAATCCTTTCTTCGCTATTTCCCTGTGTGTGTGTGTGTGTGTGTGTGTGTGTGTGTGTGTGTGTGTGTGTGTGTGCGCGCGCGCGCGTGTGTGTGTGTGTTTGCTTGCGCGTGCGCTCGTATGTGTGTCGATATGGGGCAGGTGGTACACGAGCGCACGTCATACACAGAAATGCACATAATCGCTATGTGCTTCTGTATGCGTGCGTACGCGTGCCGATAATAATGTGTCCGTTCTCTTCACGCAGCTGCAACCACTCCTCCGTTGGAAGCTAATGAGAGACACGACATAGTTTAAATTCTCTAAGTGGCGGCTGCTCCGTTTACTAGGCGGTGATCAGCTTCAGTATCTGTAATACTTCGTAGTTGTGGTAGTAGTAGTAGTAGTAGTAGTAGTAACAGCACCAGTGCTTAAAGTGGTACCAGCTGTAGTGAAAACGGATGCTACAGGGCAGGAGTTGTAACAACAGCAGCGGCATTTAGTCGCAGAAAATTACCAGTAGAAGCTTCGGCAGCAAATGGCGGTAGTAGTTGTAGCAGCAGTGGTATCAGCAGCAGTAGTAGTAGTTGCACTACCAATAGCAGCAGCAGCAGCAGTAGTATTAGTAGTAGTTGCACTACCAATAGCAGCAGCAGCAGCAGCAGTAGTAGTAGTAGTAGTAGTAGTAGTAGTAGTAGTAGTAAAAGTTCGTTTTAAGAACAAGAGATCGCGGAGTGTAAAACTGAAAAATGGTGCGAGATGCCAACTGTGTAAGAAGGTATCCAGATTCTTCGATAGGTTCCATATGGCTGGACACTACCCAACTCTCTCATAAAACTCCACACTTTCTTCATTAGCCCCATCAGCTGTAACGTGTCTCAACTTTCATCCGCGTTTTACTTCTTTACCTTCCATTCCAGCCTCGTTTGCTGAAATCTTAATTCATGTCCTAATGAGGGAAATATAAGTCAGTAACTCGACTTGGAGCGTTATCTCAAACAGGTCACGACACGTCAACTCAAAATGATAATCTTACATTGTTAGCATCATAAGTTTCAGCATACGTTAGTAATCTCATACAGGTCACTTTAGCTCAAAATGATAATCTTTGAATGTTAGAATCACACGTTTCAACATGCAGTTCCTGAAATCGCACAGCAGTGAGGTGTGGGGTCTCTAACTTAACCCAACCCTAATCCTAACACCCTGACACCCGTCCAATCAGTTCCTTGTTACCTCCCCTGTCTCACAATCTGGGCCGTTTCTAAAAACCGAGAGTCACGTGCAAAAACAAAGACTGGCAGCAGCAGTAGTTTCGGGGCTCTGCTGTTGTTATTAACTGTAACCAAGAAACGGGACCCTCAGTATCCATCCACGCACGCACACACCCTTGTGTGGATGGGGCGGTGTGTGTCCACGGTAACGAGGTTAACGCCTTCACGAAGTTATGACACCCCTCTCGCTGATTCCAACCTCCCCCTTGCCCCTAGCCCCGTGATCCCTTTAATTGGCTAAGGAGGAAAGGGAGCCTGCACTGTCTGCAGGCTGATGTAACCCCCCCCCATAAGGGTCCCAGACTGGCAAGTAAAGGTGAGGAGGGGGGAGAGGGTGACGGGGAGGGGGGTGGGGTGGTGGTGGCTTGGGGGGAGCTCGCTCGGCAGTGGCGTCTGGGATCCTTTGGGGGTAGTGTGTGTGTGTGTGTGTGGGTGGGGGGGGGGGGGTTCTTCTTCTAATCGTGGAGATAGCATCGGGTTAAACTGTGTGAATTTGTCCTTTGTTTTTTTGTGTTTTTTTTTTCTTCTTCTTCTTTCTGTTCTGACGAGTCTCCCTATTTCTCTCCCTTCTTCCCTCCCCCCTCCCCCCTGCTTTTTTTTTTTTTTTTTTTCTATGTAAAATTCTTACCAAAGTTTCCGTCCACCTGTCTGTCTGTCTGTCTCTTCCCCTTCTCACTGTCCTGTATTTTTGCTGGTTTTTGTTTGTTTCTTTTGTTTGTTTGTTTTTTTGTTTTTTTGTGAGTGTGTGTTTACTGTAGGAAAGAAAAACGTCTTTCCAAAATCTGTTTCATTCAAACATTATATAACTCTTGAGATACGTCAGACCCTTTTCAAATCGTTGTGTCTGTTTCGGACAGGACAGAAGAAACCAGGCGTTTGAATGGCGTGGCAATCACTTGTGTCTCATTAATCTGACTCCTTTCCTAAGGACATGATTGTTCTCGACACGAAGTCTGTGATGATGCACAGCATCAGATACTGATTCCAACTGAGGTCCTGTTTGATTTGGCATGGACAATTTGTATTTGTATTTCTTTTTTTCTTTTTTTTTTTTTAATCACAACAGATTTCTCTGTGTGAAATTCGGGCTGCTCTCCCCAGGGAGAGCGCGTCGCTATACTACAGCGCCATCCATTTTTTTTTTTTTTTTTACCTGCGTGCAGTTTTATTTGTTTTTCCTATCGAAGTGGATTTTTTCTACAGAATTTTGCCAGGAACAACCCTTTTGTTGCCGTGGGTTCTTTTACGTGCGCCAAGTGCATGCTGCACACGGGACCTCGGTTTATCGTCTCATCCGAATGACTAGCGTCCAGACCACCACTCAAGGTCCAGTGGAGGAGGAAAAAATATCGGCGGCTGAGCCGTGATTCGAACCAGCGCGTTCAGATTCTCTCGCTTCCTAGGCGGACGGGTTACCTCTAGGCCATCACTCCACTCCAATTTACAGTCTTCTGACAATTATTATTACAAGGACGTGATTTATCTTCGCCCCCGCCCCCCTCAGCCCCCCGCCCCTCACTCTCCCATCCCACCAACTCAACTCCCCTTTTATCTGGTTCTGATTGACATGGGTTCAACGGGTAGACACTTAAAAAGATTTAGACGACTGAAGCAAAGTCATGTATGGTATTTGGCGTCGATACTTGAATCCTACAGACTAACTGTAAGGGCGTATTTCTCATTTAGTATGAATACTCTACAGACATTTGGATAATTCGTTTATTTCACAAAGACCTGATTAATATTTTAGTGTGGGTGTTTAGAAGAAAGAGAAACACCCGTAGGTGCTGGGGAGGACCCAGAGAAGCACTGTCTGCTCCCGCCCTTGTAACAATCCTGCACCATCCTTGGAGGCCTGCGCTGTGTTCACGATGGGTGCAGGCACGCACAGGACACTCCATTAAGAATTCAAGGGACATAACTGCTCCCGAACAGAGGCTAAAGAGACCACAGGATGCAACTAGCGACAGCCTTAAAAGAAGTATCCCCATGGGTGTACCAGCCAGTATTTCGTGACTGCAGAGCCCACCGGCAAAATATACCACCCTCCAGCTGCTGAGCACACCCCACAGACCAAACCGCCCCTGCCCGCAGACAGATGAAGACAGTGCCACTCCAGACACAGCCATACGGTCTTATGTGCCCTCAAGAGAGAATCCCAAGTT
>NC_134900.1:26417478-26419978 GCF_041734735.1 Babylonia areolata
TTTAGAATTATATTTTGTTTGCCTTTCTGTTTACACTCTTGTATTATAATATTGTATTGCATAACTTTTTTTTGTCACAAAAATATTTCTCTGTGTGTAGCTGGTGTTTCACTGGTAAAGGAGTTCTGGTTTGTTTTGTTTTCATCCGCTGTGTTCACGTGCGATTTTTAGGTCCACATCTGCAGACATCATTGAAACGCAGTTTGAGATTAGTCACTGGGTGGGGTTTCGCTTTTTTTTTAAAGTCAGGCTTTCCATTGAACGATTCGGAACTTGGGTACTGTTCAGTAACTATCTGACTGACTGCCAAATGCAGCCATCAAACTACAGAAACGCTGTCTCTGGAACATCTGAGGCTGCATCTGTTGCTTTGACAGGTTTCGTGTTATTAGAAGTTTATAGCATGGAAAAAGAAATAGATCGACATCGAAACGATTTAGAAGGAAAATCCAATAGACCACGCACGCGTACACACACATGCACTCACGCATGCGCGCGCGCGTGCGCGTTCGCACACACACACACAGACACACACACACGCGCGCGCACACACACACACACACACACAACACACACAACACACAACACACACACACACACACACACACACAACACAACACAACACAACACAACACAACACAAACACACACAACACATACACACACACACACACACACACACACACAACACACACACACACACACACACACACACACACACACACAATCGGGGTGAACATCAGTTGACTGGGCTTCAGAGAAAACTTACTGAGTTACGAGAGGAGAAGAATGAGCCAAGGAGGGGTGTGTGCATGCACCCAGCACTGTATAAAAAACAACAACATGATTTACAGATGCGTATATACACATACCGACGTTCTTGGCATTACTAGCAGCACAAAATGAATCTCATTCGATGGCGTCCATAAGGAGTTTGAAATGATAAATCAAAATGTATACGGTTAAGTAATTAGGCTGGTTCTCCAATGACATGTATCAGGTGCAGTATCTATTCTTTTTCTTTTCTTTCTCCCCTCCCCCCTCTCTCTCTCCCCCTCTCACTTTCTCTCTCTCTCTCCCTCTGTCTCTCTCCCTCTCATCCTGTATCTCTCCCCCTCTCTCTCTCCCCTCTCTCTCTCTCCCCCCCCCTCTCTCTGTCCCCCCTCTCTCTCTCTCTCGTTGAAAAAAGAAATAGCTCACTTGCTTTAAGTTTTCCTGTATCATGAAATATAAGGCATGAGGAGAGATGGATTGCTGTTACTGAATTCATCCATCATCATTCCTTACAGTTATGAGAGATGAAACATGTTTCTCATCTGATGATCATTCAGATTATGGAAGGGCGGTTTCGATTTATCATCTCCAGCATGTTAGCAAGCAAACAAGCGCACATATATTCATACCCCTTAGAATGCACCATGTCTATGTGTATATGCGCGCGCGCGCGCGCGCGTGTGTATGTGTTTTGATTTGTTTAGGTTGAGTGTTGAACAGTATCATTGAGCTTCTTCCCTAAACCCATTTCGTGGTCATGAGATTTTGATTATATTGGAGAGTGTCTTGCCCAAGTTAGATCCCCACACTCCCGGCCAAGAGGGTTTTTAAGACAGTAAGCGCTGGGATGGTTCCCAGAGGCCGACTACCCCCCCACCCCCCGCCCCCCTCCAGCCCCCTCCCTTCCCTCATTCCCCCCTCCAAGGCTGCAGCAGTTAGTCGAGTATACTATGAACTGGAAATGCACCTGGAGGATAGTGTATCTCATTAAGCACCACCTGCATTCAACGCCATGGCCCCACCTGATGGTTGGTTCGTGAGGCCTCTTTGTTTCTACAGAGGGTGGGAACTGTCTCGCTTGGCTTCATACGTGAGACACACAGAGATACCTAGATGCCAATCAAAAGATCCAGGTGACTCAGAGAGAGAGAGAGAGAGAGAGAGAGAGTTAACGTTTGATCAGACGGTTCCGCTTTCTCACAAAGTAGGTATGTCTTTGTGTGCCTTGGGTTGGTCAATGTATAAGGAAGATGTACTTTGATTCAGATTTCTTTTTGTCTCTCTCTCTCTCTTTTTCTTTTTTCGTTGGAAAGAGGAGCATGCTACATATTCCACTGGGTGCAAGAATGCCCGCAACAGAATCTTAGATTAGACGTACGTCTCATTCTCTTTCTTTTTTCAGGTTTCGGTTGTGATCAGTCGCAGAACAAATTGTTTCAGTTTCTTTTCTTTGGTTTACTTTAGTGGAAAGAGGAGCACTGTGCAGATTTCACTGAGTACGAGAATGCACAGTGCTGAGGGAGGAGGAATTTTGTTTAATGTCCCGTCACACATACTGGTGATTGAAGACATTTTGTTAAAGTATTTATCTCAAGGCCTGACTAAGCGCGTTGTGTTACGCTGCTGGTCAGGCATCTGCTTGGCAGATGTGGTGTAGCGTATATGGTTTTGTCCGAACGCAGTGACGCCTCCTTGAGCTACTGAAACTGAACTGAAACTTGTGTATT
>NC_134900.1:26424978-26437478 GCF_041734735.1 Babylonia areolata
TTATTATTATTATTATTATTATTATTATTATTATTATTATTATTATCACAACAGATTGTGTTTTTAGCTGCTGAAAATGATGAAGTCAATACGCAGTCGCATACATATACTGTGCACTGTTCACACACACATACACACAGACACACACACACACACACACACACACACACACATAGATTGTATAGCGCCGAAACCTGTTCGGGAAACAGATCAAAGCGCCGCGCTTTCACGCCCAGCCTTCACATGCTTTCTCAATTAACATGGCGATGAAAGACAAAAATCTAACAAACTCATGCAGATAGAAAGCTAAAGGAACTATGGACAGACGTCGTGGAAGGCAAGGAAGAGGCTGGTTTTGGGTTGTTGTTGTTTTTTTTTTGTTTTTTGTTTTTTTAGGATCCTACCCGGGGTATCGTCCTTAATGTGTCGGATAATGCACCCAGTAAAGACAAGCAGAATAGTCCCGTGTCGCCTGTTCTCGGACAGCGACCACCACCTTGAATGGGCTGTTGAGTGTTTAACTCTCTCACACAAAAAAAGACAGTGAGATTTTTCATTTTCTTAAAACAAAAGACACACACACACACACACACACACACACACACACACACACACACACGCGCGCACCAACACACAAACAAACACACACACACACACACACACACACACACACACACACACGCGCGCGCGCGCGCGTGCGAACCAACACACACACGAACACACACACACACACACACACACACACACACACACACAAAACACAACACAACACACACACACACACACACACACACACACACACACACACGGAGCAACTGGGTACTCAGGCGAATTTGGGGAAATTAGCAAAAGTCAGGAAATGGGTGATTCGGGAATAACTTAGGCAAAATCTTGATGTGTAACATCGGAAAAAAAAAATCGCAGCTAACACTATAACATCGCAGCTAGCAACATAACATCGCAGCTAGCACTATCACATCGCAGCTAGCACCATAACAAACGAGGCCTGCCCGCATGACGACGGACCTGGACAGTACAGTACTCGTCTGTACGTGGAAATAGGATGAATCACCCAGTGTGTCAGCGCCCATAGACCGAGCCGAGGCCGAGGGGCTGGCTAGTAGGTAGCCAGCAGTGCTCAGTCAATGAGGCTGATGACGTGTACCCCACCCACCCTGAGAGAGGGGAGGGGGGAGGCTGCGGGGGGGTGGGGGGGGGGGCGGTGGTGTGGTGGTGAGGTCCATGCCTCATCGTTCTCCCTCATTTCACTCATTGTCAACGACCGTTTGGTAGGTGGCCAACAACAGCAACACGTCCCCACCTTAGTCTCTTTGTTCACTTTTTCGAGTTACGTTTCGATTCCACTGTCGTCCACCACACTCCTCCCCCCCCCCCACCCCTCCACCCCCCAGTGCTCCTCCTCTCCCCCCTCCCCCCAGCCCCCCCCAGCCCCTCCTCCCCTCCCCCCTCCTCTCCCCACCGCCTGTCTCTGTGAGTGGTCCTCTTGTGTTTTCCTGTCCGAATGATTTGATCACACGCTGTGGCTTTTGACTCATCAAGGGTTGATTTGCCTTCGCTGTTCTTTGTGTCCTCCTCGTCTTCTTCTTCTTCTTCTTCTTCTTCTTCTTCGTCGTCGTCGTCGACGACGCAGGTAGACAGGCAGACAAGACATAGATGGGTAAATCCCTCTTTATGAGAGGTGTGGGTGGGTAGGTGGCTAGGTGGGTGGGTGGGTGGTTTCGGGGGTGGGTGGGTTGTGGGGTAGTGGTGGTGGTGGTGTAAAAAGATGAGAAAGAGGGGGAAAGGAAAACGGTGAGGACATACGAACGTGCTGTCTTTTTTATATATATAATTTTTTTTTTCTTTAGAGGGAGGTGAGTCTGTTTGTCTTTCTTTCTCTGTCTGTCTGTCTTTCTTTCTTTCTCTTTGTCTATCTGTCTGTCTCTGTTTCTCTCTCTTTCCTCTCTCTCACTGTCTATGTCTCTGTCTGTCTATGTCTCTGTCTATGTCTCTGTCTGTGTCTCTGTCTGTCTGTCTGTCTGTCTGTATGTCTGTCTGTCTCTCTCTATCTCACTCTCTCCTTTCCCTACAAAAATCCCCAAGAACGGATTTTCGGCATCTTAAGTTATTACATCAGTATCTGTGGAATATCGAAAATTCATGAATACATACATACATACATACATACACACACATATATATATATATATATATATATATATATATATAAATGTTTAATGTGACATTCTTGGTTATAGGGATTTGTTCAGATAATCCCCTACCCTCCTTGACATGAAGGATTAATTCAAAGACAGAACCATAAAGATATTGTCATTGGAGCTGGAACATGAACACTTTTAATAAACGCAGATCAAATTCATCGCCGTATTTGCACAAAACAGAACACCTCACAAGCACAACATCCACAGAAGTCATAAAAGACAATGCCTGCTGCAACAGTGTTTGAATCTGCTTGGAGTGGGATAAGGGGGGTGGGGAGGAAGTTTAGTTCACAATCACTTTTATCTTTTCTCACTCACTCAATCTTTTTTACTTATATTTTCATGTACATACGCGCGCGCGTGCGCTCACACACACACACACGCACACACACACACACACACACACACACACACACACACACACACACACACACTACCAGCCAGCAAGCACGCTTGGTCCGTTCTGATCTGAATCTTTCTGCTTCACGTTTGAAAACGAGAGTGAAGAGAGAAGAGGAGGAGAAGAAGAAAAGAAAGAAAGAAAGAAAGAAAGAAAGAGAAAAAAGAAGAAGAAAAAAAAGAAAGAAAAAGAAAAAGCGAAAGTGGGAGGGTGGGTGATTCACGACTATATTGGAGGTCCTCGCTATGTGTGTTCTTCATCACACACGGCGTTTCAGTTTCGATCTCTTGGCGTCGCTCTCTCAGAAAGTCCCGCTGGGGTATTGTGCATTTTGTTCTCCACTGGCACTGGTGTGTGTGTGTGTGTGTGCACGTACCGTAAGTAGTGAGGAAGAGTTGCCGAGGAGGAGGAGGAGGAGGAGGATTTTGTCGTGTACATTTCTTTCTTCGGTGATTTGTGTTGGTGAGGAGTCTGTTATAGGGGAAAAAATTTTCTTTTTCTTCTTCTTAAGAATTGTGTACTATATGTGTGATATGATTGGTGGTTTTTTTTGTTTTTATTTTTTTAAATTTTTGTTGTTGTTTTTCTTCTTTAGAATCATATTACTAGTATATATTGGAAATTATTGGGGTTTTTTTTTAATTTTTTTTTAGAATCATATAGCGTGAGGAGTGTGTTTTCAATGAGTGTTAGAATATATGGGAATTTTTGTTATTTTAGAGAGGGTTTTTTTGGGTTGTTTTTTTTTTGGGGGGGGGAGGGTGGAGGAGTGTGTGTGTGGGGGGATGGGGGCCGGGGGGGGGGGTGTTGTGCAGAGGGGTTGGGGTGGCTGGCTGTTTGTTGTTTGTTCTACAGCATCTTCCAGTGTAGATCTGTGTGACAAAGGACCCCCACCCCACCCCACCCCCTCCCCGCACACCCCACAAAAAAATGAATGAAGAAATGAATGAAATAATAGTAATTTTTCTTAATCTTTACTTGGGTTTATTTTTGCATTCTTCTTCTTCTGTGTTCGTGAGCTGCAACTCCCACGTTCACTCGTATGTACACGAGTTGGCTTTTACATGTATGACCGTTTTTACCCTGCCATGTAGGCAGCCATACTCCGTTTTCGGGGTGTGCATACTGGGTATGTTCTTGTTTCCGTAACCCACTGAACGCTGACATGGATTATATGATCTTTAACGTGCGTATTTGATCTTCAGCTTGCGTATACACACGAAGGGGGTTCAGGCACTAGCAGATATGCACATAATTATGTTGAACTGGGAGATCGTAAAAATCGCCAACCTTTACCCACCAGGCGCCGTCGCCGTGATTCGAACCCGGGACCCTCAGGTTGAAAGTCCAACGCTTTAACCACTCGGCTATTGCGCCCGTCATTTTTGCATTCTTTTTTTGGGGGGATATTATTTCTTCTTTGACTTAAAAATGTTTAAGTGAAGCATGTTCCACCTGTGTGTGTGTCCTTTTATGACGTACTGATTCTTTGAAACGCTGAAATATGTATCTGTTCCGACGGGCGCAATAGCCGAATGGTTAAAGCGTTGGACTTTCAATCTGAGGGTCCCGGGTTCGAATCACGGTGACGGCGCCTGGTGGGTAAAGGGTGGAGATTTTTACGATCTCCCAGGTCAACATATGTGCAGACCTGCTAGTGCCTGAACCCCCTTTGTGTGTATATGCAAGCAGAAGATCAAATATGCACGTTAAAGATCCTGTAATCCATGTCAGCGTTCGGTGGGTTATGGAAACAAGAACATACCCAGCATGCACACCCCCGAAAACGGAGTATGGCTGCCTACATGGCGGGGTAAAAACGTTCGTACACGTAAACGACCACTCGTGTCCATACGAGTGAACGCAGAAGAAGAAGTATCTGTTCCTTTTTGTGTGTGTTCATTCATTCCGATATTGGTTTATTTACGTATCTATTTACTTATCTTTTTATTTATCTTTTCATTCATTGCTCCGTTTTCACCATTCGGTATTAATTCTAAACAAGGGTTAAAAAAACAAAAATCTGTAGAAAACTGTGGGTTGTAAAATAACACTCACTTTGATAAGAAGTGTCCGGGTTTGATGGGGTTTTTTTTTTTTGTTTTTTTTTTTTTTTTTTTTTCTTTCTTTCTTTCTTTGTTTGTTTTTTCAAACTATAAGTTCGTTTTAGTCCGTCTTCGGGGACTGTGTTCAGTCGAAAATTTAATTCTACTTTTTCCCCCTTTCTTTTTAGCGTAGTTCACGAAAACTGTCGTGTGGAAACCCTTTGATTTGGAATCCACTTGAGGTTTGGGGTTGGGTAGGGTCTTCGCTTTGTGTGAAAATTTCAAGAGGTTTTGTGTCAATCAGTTAAAAGCGCTGTTAGGCTTTTTTTTTTTTTTCTTTTTTTTAAAGTCAGTGGTAACGTGGGTCTACTTTGAGGGTCAATTTCTACTCTTTCGTAGCACGTTTACACTATTGGTCCCATCATGGTATATATAACTATAGGAATGTATACACATTTACGATGAATGGATTTTGATTTTATATCGCCATCGTCGTCATCATCATCGTCGTCAGAATGTTATTGTCATCATCATCATCATCATCATCACAAATCGCCGTCAGCGCAGTCATTACCTGCTTCCCGTGGTAACTGTTATCAACATTTATACCGCCTTCTGCAAATGATGCACTGGCAATAATTATCATCATTCATTATGTTGTGTTATAATTGTTTTCTAACAATTTCTCTGGTTTCTCTCATCTACCTGCCTTCTTAACCCATTGTCTAGTTTTATTTGCTGTTGTTTTTTGTTTGTTTGTTGTTTTTTTCCCCTTGGATGTATTATCTTCTAATTCCTTTATTCTCCACCTTGACTTAACATGATATAATTATGCTCGGGGCATGAATCCCCCCCCCCCCGCCCCTCACACACACACACACACACACACACACACACTAACGTGCAGAGACAGAGAGAGAGAGAGAGAGAGGAAACAAAAGCAGCAAGTTAAGAGAAGGAGGGAGGGGAGGTGGGAGGGGTGGGGGTCCTGAGTGATCCTGGGTTTCCAACGTTAAACCCGAATGAACTAAATGACGCGCAGAAACATAGAGAGAGAGAGGGAGGGAGAGAAAGAGAGAGACAGAGACACAGAGAGAGGGGGGAGAGAGAGTCAGAAAGAGAGAGAGAGAGAAGAGGGATCCTGAGGTACACGCCCTTCCAACGTTAACTCTCTCCATACGAACGGCGAAAGAGACGACGTTAACAGCGTTTCACCCCAATTACCATCATCGAAATATTGCAAGCGGAAGGTTCTTATACTGAAGACGTGAATGTGGACAAAGAATACCACAGTTCTGACGATGGAAGCTAAAGGTTGGGTCATTCAGACACCCACTGGACATCCGAGGGGTCTGTGTAGAGGAGAAGAGAGGACTGGCCGTACTGAGTGAGTTAACCCCGAATAAACTAAATAACGCGCAGAAACATAGAGAGATAGGGGAAGGGAGAGAAAGAGAGAGAGACAGACAGACAGAGAGAGAGAGGGGGGAGAGAGAGTCAGAAAGAGAGAGAGAAGAGGGATCCTGAGGTACAAGCCCTTCCAACGTTAACCCCGAATGAACTAAATAACTCGCAGAAACATAGAGAGAGAGGGGAAGGGAGAGAAAGAGAGAGAGACAGACAGACAGAGAGAGAGAGGGGGGGGGGAGAGAGAGTCAGAAAGAGAGAGAGAAGAGGGATCCTGAGGTACAAGCCCTTCCAACGTTAACCCCAAATGAACTAAATAACGCGCAGAAACATAGAGAGAGGGGGAGGGAGAGAAGAGAGACAGAGAGAGAGAGACAGAAAGAGAGAGGGGAGAGAGAGAGAGAGACAGAAAGAGAGAGAGAGAAGAGGGATCCTGAGGTACAAGCCCTTTCAACGTTAACCCCGGATGAACTAACGCGCAGAAACAGAGACAGAGAGAGAGACAGACAGACGGACGGACGGACGGAGACAGAGAAACAGACATAGACACTGAGAGAGAGGTGAGACAGACAGACAGACAGATATAGAAATAGACAGACGGACAGACAGACAGACAATGACATAGACAGACAGACAGAGAGAAAGAAGGAAAAGAAAGGAGAGGCAGACAGAGAGAGACGGGGATGGGGGTCGGGGAATGGGGGGCGGGGGGGGGGGGGGGGGGGGGGCGTTCCTCAGGTGCAAAACCCTTCCAGAAGAAGAAGAAGAAGAACCCACCCACCCACGAAAGCTCTGGAACCATGCGTCGCCAATTGGAAACAACAACAGACCGCTCCTTACCCTCCCCCTCCCCCACCCCGACCCCGGAACCCTCTCCCACCACCACTCCCACACCTCCACACCCCACCCAGATCGACAACAACAGACCACTACTTCCCCCCCCCCCCCCCCCCCCCCATACCCCCCTCCCCCCCAATCCTACCTCCCACCCACCCACCCACCCAGATCGAACCAGGGAGGCCATACCCATCCTGTGCACAGGGCTCCCCCCCAAGCTCCAGCACCGGCAGTATAGTGTTTGGACTTGCAAAAAGAGAAACGGGCAGCCATTGGCGCGGGCCGGCAAGAGCACGATGGGGTAATATCGGTGCCGTGTGCCTCCTGGAGCTCAAAAGACATGCTTCCGCCTCATTGCCAATTACCGCCCCTTGATGAGCGCCTTGCATCCATCCGCCGCGAGAGGGAGGAAGGGAAAGGGAAGGGTGGACGGGAGGAGAAGAAGAAGAAAGGTTGGGGGGTGGGGGGTGGGGGTGGGGGGGGGGTGGAGGGTGTGTGGAGGGACTGGGGCCAAACCTAAAGAGTTCCCTCCCTCCCTCCCTCCCTCCCTCCCCATCCCTCCCTCCCTCCCCAACCCCCACCCCTCTCCTCCTCTTCAACCATTGCAAATCCAGGCTCGCCAAAACTAAAGACAGGCATTGCGAAGGACCCCCTACATGTGTGTGTGTGCGCGTCTGTGTGTATGTGTGTGTGTGCATGTGCTGTGTGGGACAGTTGTTTAGGGTGGTGGTGTAGGTTGTTTGGTTTGTTTTTTTGGT
Organism: Babylonia areolata; assembly: GCF_041734735.1. Taxonomy (NCBI): domain Eukaryota; kingdom Metazoa; phylum Mollusca; class Gastropoda; order Neogastropoda; family Buccinidae; genus Babylonia; species Babylonia areolata. The sequence continues at coordinate 26,432,648 of NC_134900.1, forward strand.
GTGGGGAACAGATTTGGGGGAGAGTTTATCCCTGGAATGGTGTAAATAAAATTGCGCCTTGGTTGGTTTGTGTGGTCTGTGTCCTGCGGTGGGGCAAGGTAAGTCTCAGTTTCGATTTAGGCGTTTTTGTTGGGGGTTTTTTTTTTTTGTTTTGTTTTTTTCATCATTTCGTTCTTTTGATACTTATTTGAAATAAATTTACACACACAAAAAAAAATACTGAACTTAAAAAAAAGTATCATTTTTTGTTGTTGTTATCATTTGTTTTTGTGTAACTTATATGAAAATAAATTCAGACGAAACTTGGTTGATTAAATAGTAAAAAACAAAACAAAAACATACTAATAAATAGATAGTTTAATAGAGTTCCACCAGCTGCTTAATTGTTCGGTTGTTTTTTGGTTTTTTTTTTACTGCATTATTATGTTTGGTACTCTTTTTGCCTCTCTAAATGTTGTCTAAAGAAATGGACCAATGAAATAATTCAGTGAATATATGAAGTTGTTCGACAAACACTATAATTTTATTTCTCAAAATCGTTTTCGTTTTTTTTTTATGTTTTGTTGTTGTTGTTTTTTGTTTGTTTTGTTTTTTGTTGTTGTTTTTTCACACAAGAACAACCATATATATTATGCACGAAACAAAATTTACAAGTGCTGTTTCTAGTACTCACTTTGACACTGTTCGTTCAAGTGCACGTAGCCATCTAACTGAATGATTAAATCAGTCTGACAAACGTATCGATTATTGAGTACCTTCATTGCAATTTTCTCCACAGAGACATAAAAAGTTGTAAATGATCAGCTGACGACAGGTTAGAATTATTTATTTCGTTCGAAGCTTCGGAGGCTCGAACAGAATGGGAATAATGAGTTAACAACATGTTAACGTTATTCACGTCGACTCTGTTTAAAGCTTCGTTTTTTTTACCAAGCATATTTTTATTTTATTTTATTTATTTATTTATTTTTTTATTATTATTTTTTTTTTGGTTTGTTTAATGTTGGGGAGGGGTTGTATCGTCATCGTAGTGAGAACAAAGCGAAACTAGCAACTAAAGAGAGAACTGGGAAATGAGAAACGGAAAGAAAGAAACACTGAATGGGGAAGGGGGGGGGGGGAAGCAACAACAACAACAACAACAACAAAGACAACAACAACAAAACACCACCAAACAGAAAAAAAAAAAAATTGCAAAGGATAACACGAAAAACGCCATATTCATCAATGAAATACATTACATGCGGAGGAAGAATGAAAACAAAACTGAAGGGGGAAAAAAAGAAGAAAAAAACCCAGTAGACGTGAGTACAAATTCACATTTACCTATTTACATCATAAAAGAAAAAAAAAGGGGTGGGAGTAGAGGGGTGGGGAGGGGGGGGAGGTAAAGACAGACCACACTAGCCACCACACTTTTTTTTTTTTTGTTTTGTTTTTTGAATTGCTTCAGATGCATACAACATTACAAGTTCGCAATGCACATATGTATATTCTCTTTCTTTCTTTCAGGAAAGTGTTGCACGTTCTGTTTTTATTGGCTGGCAAAAAAAAAAAGGGGATGGGGCATGAATCACATTATAGACACACATATACAGACGCACAGACACGCACGCATGCACGCGCACACACAAGCATGCGCGCACACATAGACACACACACACACACGCCCACACACACAAGTATGCACGCACGCACATACGCACAGACACACAGACACACACACACACACACACACACACACACACACACACACACACACACACTACACACACACACACACACACACACACACAAATCATTCATGCTAAATTCTAGCCTTCACACCTGTGACATCCGGATTGGAAATACATAAAAAAATGACAAGAAGAAAAGAAAAAAGAAAAAAAAGGAAGAAAAAACACTACAAAAATATGCTCTTCATAACCACGTACCTTGCTGTACCATCCTCCAAACCACTCCCCTCTTCCTTTTTGTCTCTGTATTTTTTTTTTTTTTAAGCAAAAGATCAATGTAAATGCAAAGGTCAGTTAACTTTTATTAACATATCACACAACACATCTCTTTTTTTTCTTCTTTTTTTTTAAAGACAAAAAGAAAAAAAAAAGATCTACCACATATTGTCAACTCTTCAAGAGTCGATCCCCACCCGAAATATGCCCCAGGGCCCAAATACAGGTTCACCAAGTTCACAGACTTGTTTTTTTTTTATGACTATTTCCGATTGACAGATTTCGTTGGATGATAATAGTCTGATGTTTCTGACGTCAATAAGATTCTGCGAAGGATAATATTATGTCCCGGATAAAAGATGGACGGATAGATATGCTGAGGGATGGGGGTGAGGAGTGTTTTTGGACAGAGAGGCATTGTACGAACCTGCCCACAAGTCTTTAAAAAAAAATAAAAAAAAAAATTTTACTGTTGACCGAAATGAACTGTAGAGGATTAGGACGCAGCGCTGTTTCATTTATTCGAAACAGTGTAAATGATTTTCCCTCGGGTCGGGTAATCTTCTTGCAACTACTATGGAAGTAATTCATAAAATCAGTCTATACGAGTGGCATATTGGGGGGCCGGGGGGGAGGGGGAGGGGAGGATCGTGGGGGGGGGGGGGGGGAGTGTATTTTATGTTTGTTCTGAGTTCTCTCTCTCTCTCTTTTTTCTGAGTTCTGAGTTCTCTCTCACTTTCTTCTCCTCCTCTCTCTCTCTCTCTTTCTCTGTCTTTCTCCCTGTCTCCCTCCCTGTTGACCTATTGTGTAACGATAATAAATAAGATTTTGCACAATTTTGTGCTAAGCTTTCCTGCTCTCTCTCTCTCTATATATATATATCTATCTATCTGTCTGTCTCTCTCTGTCTCTGTCTCTGTCTCTCTCTCTCCCTGTCTCTCTCTCTATCTATCTATCTGTCTGTCTCTCTCTGTCTCTGTCTCTGTCTCTCTCTCTCCCTGTCTCTCTGTCTCTCTCTCTATAACAAGCACGAACAAGTATCCATACGCCTCGATAGATTTCCACTCAGCATGACAGTTTGGCAGATTTACAACAACAAAAAAAAGGATAAAAAGAAAGAAAATAAAAGCAATATGTAGATTACAAATTATGTTTTCTCAATACTCCTCACTTTACATGGATTTTCACAATCTTTTAAACCGTCTCAAACTCACAATCTTGGCGTTCAATACCGGTGTACCACCAGCTTAATCAAGGAAGCATCCACAAACGCACAAACTTCTAAACCTCCGCTCTGACATGTGCGGACGTTCCGCCGATGGACGTTTCGCCGCCGGACGTTTCGGAGTGGGACGTTTTGCCGACCGGACGTTTAGCCAACGGATGTTTCGCCGACGGATGTTTCGTCGACCGGACGTTTCGCAGACAGACTTTTCGACGCATTGTCTAAAAGTATAAAACATATAAAAATATAAAAGTATATACAACACTTCTGTTCACTTTGATTGTGTCACAGATTATGCGCAACAGCTTTGAGAAATACTAAAACATCATCCTGTGCGTACCTTGCAACAAGCGCTTGCAGTCGTGTGTTGACTACTTCGTACTGCTTGTTTTTTCGCATCCTGACGCCCATGGCACGCTGTTCTATCATAAGCTCGGTGCTTGCCTGCTCCTTGCGTAACTTGCTGACAAGCCTGCCAAGTGTTGGGTGCGTGACAGACATTCGCTGATCATAGGCACGGTGCCAGCCTTCGACCGAGTTATTAGTCCTGGGCAGGTTGTCTCCCACACGATTGTAGACGTTCCACATGGCGACGTCGAATTTCGGGCGTCGACGGCGTCCTCGCTGCACAATGCCCAGCCATGTACTTTCAAAGTAGGCGAGGAAGTCTGAAAGCGTCTCGTCAGTGTCGGCATCCAGCGAATCCATGAGCTGTTGAAACGCCTCGATGACGTCGTCAGGAGGCACGAAAGCCAAGGCCTGAATGGTCTTGACGAGAAGAGAGTTCTCTGGCTCCAAGTACCAATCTTGTAGTCCAAGCGACTGGAGGTTTCTCCAAAGACATTGGCCAAAGTGAAAAAAGCACCCGTGCACGGCTGTGGTTGGGAAGTGTTCACTGATGCTGTTTAATGCGGCTCGTTCAAAATCTATTGTGATGGTCTCTGGGTTGAGATCTCTCTGGCCGTTCAGGTAAGTAAAGATCGGCGTCATACGTGGCCCTGTTTTTGTTTTGTGTCACACAGTAAACAAGAGGCAGAGTGTGAGTATCCTCAACAAGAACATGGATGGTGTAAAGTTGTGTTGCTAACGGAGCGCTGTCAAATGTTCCATCACAAAACCAGTGGGCGTTACGTGCTAAAACGTCAAGATTGGATGGAGTGGTTTAGAATAACGATATCGTCCGTCTGAAACGCTAAAAATTGTTCTCCTCTCGTTGTAAGCTTCAGCTCCTCGCTGATGATGTCGCTATCTGGAGCTTTCCGTTTTCTTCGGATCATCCTTGCCAAAGTCTCCTTTTTTGGAAGAGAACCTGCGGCGGCGAGCGGAAATTCTGCTGTGCAGTTGTTGATTATCGAACTTGTGGCTTCTTCAGACTGCTCTGCGCGCTGTTTTATATCACCAACCGCTTTCAAAGCCAGGCAACGGGCTGCACTTGGCGGATGGGAATGGGTGGATGGACGGCCTTCCAGAACATCGTTTACTGTCTTTAACCTTCCTTTGCACTCTCCTCGTTTCTCGCATCGCCAGAAAATTGTGACGTTGTCGGCTTTGGTGCGGTCCATGACATAGGCGTAGCCTTCGTGCAACAGCTTTCGCTTATTCCTCTTTGTGAAAGTGAATTCCATCTGAAATGCACCAGATGCACTAGATAAGT
>NC_134900.1:26442478-26449978 GCF_041734735.1 Babylonia areolata
CCTACGTATTCTGAAAAAAGTGTTTCCAGTCATGATTATAACAATCAGCATTTTACTCCTTATTATTCTGAAAAAAGTGTTTCCAGTCATGATTATAACAATCAGCATTCTACTCTTACGTATTCTGAAAAAAGTGTTTCCAGTCATGATTATAAAAATCATCATTTTATTCCTAGATATTCTGAAAAGTGTTTCCCTTTTGAAAAGTGTTTCCAGTCATGATAATGACAAACAGCATTTTTGTGTCTGACTGGCAAAGGGATTGTTATTCTGTCGACCTGTCAAAATGGCTCCCCCACGACAAAACAAACAACGGGAATTCCCCAAACGTCACGGGTAACGTCCATGACCCGGTGGAATGTCCTTGTGAACAGAATAGGCGGAATATTTTGTGGGATATTGCAAAAAGGAAAAAAAAAAAAGAAATCAAATCACATTCCACGCCACACCCTCATACCCCAGCCCAAGAAGTGTGCACAGTCATGGGAAAATAGCATACGGTTTTTTTTTCTGGTTGAAGAGAACACCTGTTTCTTTCTTCTATTCCAGTCAAAACAAGGCAAATTCACTTTCGTGCTGCCTCAATGGAGTCGTGGCTCTGTGTTAAAGAGTGGACCACGCGGTCGGCAAGTCATCGATGATTGCGATGTAGTGTGTGAGGTTATTTCCGGTCAGCCATTTTGGAGGTCAACACGGTGACTTCCGGTGTAAATCAACGCCGCTCGGTTCTCGCCTCGGGGGTCCTCACGACAAAACGTGTGGTGGTGTTGACTGGTGGGCTTCTGTGTGCGTGCGTGTGTGTGTGTGTGTGTGTGTGTGTGGTGTGGATGTGTGTGTGTGTGTGTGTGTGTGTGTGTGTGGTGTGGATGTGTGTGTGTATGTGTGTGTGTGTGTGCTTGTATGTGTGTGTGAGAGAGAGAGAGGGAGAGAGATTTTTTTTCCAAAATCGTGTGGGCGATACGAGTTGTAGTTACCGCTTTAGAAGCATAATTATTGTACACGTGCAGGAATACAAACTCAGTATGAAATACACTCTCTCTCTCTCTCTCTCTCTCTCTCTCTCTCTCTCTCTCTCTCTCCGTGTCTCTGTCTCTCTGTCTCTTTCTGTGTCTCTCTGTCTCTCTCTATATATTTAACTACAAAGCAAACAGAACCAAATGCAGCTTTATTCCAATGTCAATCCAGCTATTAAATAACAGTAATTGATAATCAGATGTGTTACTGAAAATGAACGCCAGAGTGTATATGCGTGGAATATGACATCTTAACTCAAGTACTATGAATTGCACACTGCTATTATATGTCTGTGTCAGCTTTCAGTATACTGTTATATCTATCCTTCAGCTGTGATTGTTACTGCATGTGTGTATGGCTGTGATAGTGTATGTATGATTTACTCTAAATTACTTTTTAAGGGTTTCTGTTGTTGCTGTCTATTGTGATTGTTGATTGTGATGATGGTTTGCCCTAGGTTTACATCTTGATAATTATGGTTTATCTATGCACATGTTGAATGACTATGACTTTCTTGTGTGTGTTTTTTTTCCTGTTTTACACCACATATGAATTTCTCTTGTTGAGATAATAAAGTATTCTGTATGATAATATTCGTGAAAAATGTTTGTTTTCAAAAGAAGAGCTGCAAAGAGTAAAGATATTATCATTGTGTGTTGAAATAATGAATCACGATGACGACACAGTAAGATCACTGGCGAAGCACATTGCTGAAGCCTATGGTATTCGAAAGAAGAGTACTTCATGTCAGTAGTTTAATTACGCTGATAGAAAAACAGAATGCTTTTGTTTTCATGAACTCGGAAAATGGATGGTCGAGCGTTCGTTTATTTGACTCCAAATCGGTTTCTTTTCTGTTGTATATATTGTTTCCTTATTTTCATCGTTATGTTTCTGATCGCACTTCCATGTCAGTGGAGCTATATATATATATATATATAGCTAATGACATTAGACCTTTCAGTGTTCAGTGTTCTCTGTCTCTGTCTCTCTTGTGTCTCTTTCTCTCCCTCTGTTCCTCTCTGTGTCTGACTGTCTGTCTCTCTGTCTGTCTCCCTGTCTCTTATCTGTCTGCATCTATCTATCTATCTATCTATTTATCATATCTCCAATATCTATCTATCTATGGGTTTGGTGGGTTTTGTGTGTTGTGTGTTTTAAAAAAAAATAATATTAATGATTGTGTTTTATGTTTCTACTACTTTTTATGTGCTTTCTTGTTTCACTTTAGGTACTGGATTGTAAAAAGCTTATAGCTTGCTCATTTTGAATTATTGCGCTATATAAAAATAATCATAATTATTATTATTATTATTATTATTATTATTATTATTACTATCATTATTATCTATTTATCTATCTATTTCATCTCCAATATCTATGTATCTATCTTTCTATCTATCTCTTTCATCTCCACACAAACCCCCTTTCTCTCTATTTCTGCCCCCCACCCCCACCCCCTCCCACAACACCTGCACCGCCCCCGCCATTCTTTGTCTGTGCCTTTCTGTCTGTGTGTCTGTCTATGTATGTGTGTGTGTGTTTGAATCTCTCTGAAGTCCTTTTTTTCTCGTTTTTCCTCTCCGGTTCTTCGTTTTTTTGTTTTGTTTTTTTCTTCTTTAGTTTTCTTGATTTCGGTGTTTTTTTTCTCTTTTTTTCTGTTTTTTTTTTTCTCCCTTTTTTTCCTTTTCATTTCAAGCAAGAGAGAGAGAGAGAGAGAGAGAGAGAGAGAGAGAGAGAGAGAATGAAAATAAGAAGGGGAAAAAAAAAACCTTGCACGAGACGACGAAACGAACGAAGTCGGCCGGGGAGGGGTTTTTTGTTTTTTTTTTTTTTTTTTGTTTTTTGCTGCATGCACAGGTGAGAGTTACTTAAAGGCAGCGATCTCTTTGAAGTGTGCCGCGCGAAAACAGTGAAATGAGTTCCCTTTTCCCTATCCGTTTCCTTTTTCACGGCGGGGACAGGATCCCCCCTTCCCTCCCCCCTCTCTCCCCCCCCCCCCACGCCACTACCACCTCCACACATCCCCTCCCTTCCGCCTATACACACACACACACACACACACACACACGCACACACACACACCTTCCTCTTGCATTCCCACAGACGAACGGACCTGATAGAAAAACATTCACATAACGCAAGCCCGCACGCGAGAGCGCGCGCGCGCGCGCGCGCACACACACACACGCACACATATATATATTTTTTTAATAACACACCCACATGCACACACACACACACACATACACACATACGCACGTGCACACACACACACACACACACACACACACGCACACGCACACGCAGCAATTCTCATCAATGTATGAGATTCAACCTTATGTTGTATTGATACACGTGCATAGGGGGGAGGGGGGGGGGGGCTTGTGGGGGGGGGGGGGCGTACGCGCGCGCGCACACACACGCACACACACACACACACACAGACACACACGCACGCACATCTCAAAAGTTCGTCTACACACTAAAAAAAAACAAAAACAAACAAACAAAAAACCAACCCCACACATGTATATACACACATCCTGGAGTCCTCAGTGTGTGTGGTGCTTTTCCTGTGTAGTGTGCATGCCCGTATGCGTGCGTGCGTTCTTGGATGCGAAAGAGAGACAGACAGACAGAGAATGTACGTGATCCAATGAGTGTAGGCACCATTTGTTTGTTTCTTTGTCTTTCTGACCCCACCCCCCTTCGTGTATACACACACGCAGAAGTTCAAATACGCACGTTGAAGATCGTTTAATCCGTGTCAGTGTTCAGTGGGTTATGGAAACGAGAACATACCTAGCATGCACACCCCCGAAAACGGAGTACGGCTGCCTACATGGCGGGGTAAATAATCAAAATGGTCATCATACACGTAAAATATTACATTTCTGCCTGAGTGTGTGTGTGTGTTCGTGTTAGAAATCTGATTGAATGACACAGGAAACGAATGATGAGCACCCAGTGGAAGCCAGTCAGTCAGGCTCTGCCGAAGTAGGCAGCATGTTGAGCGAATGACCTCGAGTTTGTAAAAGTGCTTTAAGCTTGGTCTTCGACCGAGGATAGGCGCTATGTAGGTATCCATATCAAATCAAATCAAATGAATAATCACAATCATACCCTTCTCTTGACAGAGTGAGGCACCAAACGACAAAGAGTGGATGGCGTGGGGGCGGGTGAAACGGGTGGGAAGAGAAGGGTGGTTGCGGAGGTTCACGTGGGGGCTAGGGTGTGGAGTTGGGGGGGAAGGGGTCAGGTAGGGAACCGAGACTTCGACGTCACAGCGCTGGTTTCCCCCACTGGTCTAAAAATACATGGATAGCGCATGCCTTCTTTGAGCCCCTTTTGCTAACTGAAGCCAGCGGAAGTGTTCAATCAGCCATTTTGCTTCTCGTGTCAGTACAGCGCGAAGCGGTGACTTCATATGTGTAGCCGAGCGCTCAGCAAGCTTTCACTTGCTCGCGGTGTTAGTTAAGCTGACATTCCTGTGTGTCTCCACTGCAAGTTTGCGCCACGTGTTACTGCACTGTTTTCCTGTAATAACTTTGGTAGATAAGCATTGGCAGATTTCAATCAAGACACGACATTTCGCATGTCATGGGGGCAAGCATAACACAATTTCATCGAAGATACACGGTTACAGTTCAACTACCAACAGTAAACAGACGACTTGTCAACGGACTGGCGGCCGGATACGAGAAAGAATATGGCGTCCAGATGGTTTCAGCTTTCCTGGGCCAATGCGCTATCCATGTATTTTTAGAACAGTGGGTTCCCTCCCCCCTCCCCCTCTCATCTGTCTTATAGCCACCACCCCCCCGCCCCCACGTTCTCACCCCTTCTTCCCATTACCTCCCCTTCCCCTCTTCAGTTACCCTCACACCCAAACGACGCAACAGCCGAGTGGTTAAAGCGTTGGACTTACAAATCTAAGGGTTCGTGTGTATATGTATATGTATGTATGTATGTATATATATATATATATATATATATATATATATATATATATATATATATGTATGTATATGTATATACGTATATATATATATATATATATATATATATATATATATATATATACGCACGCAAAATACCAGATACGCACGTTAAAGATCCTGTTATCCATGTCAGCGTTCGGTGGGGTTATGGAAAGTCCCGCAGTATGGGCAGCCTGTTGTGCAAATGACCCCGAGTTGGTAAAGTGCTTTGAGCTTGGTCTCCGACCGAGGAGGAGAGTTGTCCTAGAGGTAACGCGCGTCCGCCTAGGTAGCGAGAGAATCTGAGCGCGCTGGTTCGAATCACGGCTCAGCCGCCGACATTTTCTCCTCCCACCCCCTCCCACCACTAAACCTAGAGTGGTGTGTGTTGAGTTGAGTGGTGGTCTGGACGCTAGTCATTCGGATGAGACGTTAAACCGAGGTCCCGTGTGCAGCATGCACTTAGCGCACGTAAAAGAACCCACGGCAACAAAAGGGTTGTTCCTGGCAAACTTCTGTGCGAAAAATCCACTTCGATAGGAAAAACAAATAAAACTGCACGCAGGAAAAATACAAAAAAAAAAAAAAAAAAAAAAAAAAGGGTGGCGCTGTAGTGTATCGACGCGCTCTTACTGGGGAGAGCAGCCCGAATTTCACACAGAGTAATCTGTTGTGATAAAAAGAAATACAAATACAAATATATGTAAGTATCCATATCATTCATTCGTACATCACTATAACACACACACCACACACACACACACACACACACACACACACACACACACAGCCCTTCTCCGCTGTCAACCTTGTCTTAACCGCTCAAACTAGGATGTCATGCTGCTTATTCTGACTGATCAGTCTTGCTGGTGAAGTTGTCAAAGTATGAGTTATTGGCTTTCTGTACCATAAGAGAGCAGTGGCTCACCCGTATGTATATTAATATTGCAGTACTCTCCCTTCTACCGAGCTATGTGTAGTTAAGGGTAAACTTTTCTCGCGAGGGGCTGCTCGCAATTTTTTCAATTATTCAGTTGTCAGAGAAACAGTTTGATGGTTCGTGGACGAACAACAGTGCGTTCCCGTTCACGTGCTTCTCTCTCTCTCTCTCTCTCTCTCTCTCTCTCTCTCTCTCTCTGTCCCTCACTGAAACTAACTATGCTACTGCTCGAACGCACATCCCATCAGCTCATTCTCACCATGAACAAAAATGGACATGAGCTCGCGCGCGCGCGCGTACGTATGCACGCACAACACACACACACACACACACACACACACACACACACACACAAACACAAACACACACACACGCGCACGCACACACACACACACACACACACACACACACACACACACACACACACACACACACACACACACACACACACACGCACAGTCAACTGAACTTACAGGTCAAGATGTTAGTCGCCGATATTTATCTGGACCTGTTTCCTCTTGGGATTTCGTTATTTTAACAAATTAACATCATAAAAAGTAGCATTTGCACTTACAGCCACGCTAAGTTAATTAGAAAAAAATCTTCTTTTGAAGAAATGCCACTTACAGCCACGCTAATCTCTTTTCCCTAGGGTTCATCAGTCAAGGTTTGGACTGCATTGCTTTAATGAAAACTAACACTTAAGAGTTTATAAAAAGTAGTAATTGTAGTTTCAGCTACGCTAAGTTCATAGGAAAGTAGCAACTGCACTTACAGCTACGCTAAACTCCTTTCTCTAAGCTTCAGGAGTCAAGGGTTGGATTGCATTACTTTAATTTAAAAAAAACAACACAAAAAACCAACAATTAAGAGTAAATAAAAAGTAGTGATTGCAGTTACAGCCACGCAAAGTTAATGATTAAAATAATAAAACAACAACTGTCAATTCCACTTACAACTGCGTTGATTTTTTCCCCTAAAGTTCAGCAGTGAAGAGTTGGGTTGTATTACTTTAAAAAAAAAAAATCAACACTTAAGAGTTTTAAAAAAAAGGGAAGTAGAAATTGCACTTATTGTCACGCTAAATACGAACAACTACAATACAGTTTCAGTTTCAGTAGCTCAAGGAGGCGTCACTGCGTTCGGACAAATCCACATACGCTACACCACATCTGCCAAGCAGATGCCTGACCAGCAGCGTAACCCAACGCGCTTAGTCAGGCCTTGAGAAAAAAAAAGGTGAATGAATAATAGATAAGCTTACATAAATAAAGAAAGAAAGAAAGAAATACAATACAATACAATGCAATACAGTACAATACAACTTTATTCATCCATTTGGAAATAAAATTGTGCATCCACAGGCTCGTCGCTCACCATTCACAATATCTTCAGTCAACAGCCAAGTCCAGCACACTCGCAACATGACAAATGTTCGACAAAAGATAAAACAGCAATGCATAAAGCTAAATACACACAAGCAAGTAACACAACACAGCGGGCACATTTCACACACCCACACACCCACACACACACACAAGTCCTCTAACCCTCCAAAACACA
>NC_134900.1:26452478-26454978 GCF_041734735.1 Babylonia areolata
AGTAGCACGTTTCCGCCAATTCCCCCACACCCCGCCTCTGCCTCCCCGCCCCCTCCCCGTCTCTCACCCCCACACACATACATACCACCCTCATCTCTCTATCGCTTTCTGTGTGTGCTTTATTTATTTATTTATTTATTTATTTATTTATTTTTAAGTTTTAATTAATGTCTGTCTGTGACCATCTCCTTCCTTCCCTTCGTTCACCCATTCATTCAGTTCATCTTTCTGTCTCGCTGTCTCTGTCTCTTTGTGCCTGTCTCTGTCTCTCAGTCTCGGTCTCTTGTCTCTCTCTGTCTGGCTCTGTATCTGTCTTTGTCTGTATCTCTCTCTCTTTGTCTATCCCTTGTCTTTCTCTGACTCTCTCTCTCTCTCTGTTTCTGTCTGTCTCTCTCTTTGTCTCTCTGTCTCTGTCTGTCTGTCTGTCTCTCTCTGTCTCTGTTTCTGTCTGTCTGTCTCTGTATGTCTATCTGTCTGTGTCTCTCTGTCTCTGTCTGTCTGTCTGTCTCTCTGTCTGTCTGTCTCTTGTGGCTCCTGCGTAGCGCGATTAGTTAAGCCAGAATCACGTATGTCTGAACTAAAAGCAAATATACAAACCATGAATGAATGAATGAATAACTAAACAGACAGACAAATGAATGAATGAATTAATGAATGAATGAATGGATAGACAGATAGATAATGGCATGCCCAGCTTTGATACAAGTGTTGTTGATCTAATGGATGTAACTGTGTATTGCGGTACATAGATCCCCCTCAGCCACTCCATCTTCGTCCCTCCCTTCTCCCCTCCCCATCCCCATTCCCGTCTTATTTCTTACATTCTTTTTTAACATCGTCACCCATCTCAGGTGATTGGCCGAAAGGGATAACCATTCCAGGGCAATGGAAGGAAGGATGGGCACATCTAAGGTACAGTAATGCCAGCAGCACGAAAAAAACGCGTTAAACTGAGCAGCGAAATGGTAACCGCTCTGTCGGCTGGGTGTGTGTGATTCTGTCCATTGGTCTAAAAAATATATGGATAGCGCATGCCTTCTTTGCGCCCCTTTTGCAAACTGAAGCCAGCGGAAGTGTTCAGTCAGCCATTTTGCTTCTCGTGTCAGTACAGCGCGTAGCGGTAACTTCATATAATTTATGTGGCCATAGACACTAAATCTAGTGTCTATGATGTGGCCGAGCGCTCGGCTGGCTTCACGGCAAACTTTCACTTGCTCGCGGCGTCAGTTTTAAGCTGACAATCCTGTGTGTGCCTCTCCACAGCAAGTTTGCGCTACGTGTCACTGCACTGTTTTCCTGTAATAACTTTGATAAAGAAACCATTGGTAGATTTCAATCAAGACACAACATTTCGCATGTCGTGGGGGCAAGCACAACACAATTTCACCGAAGACACACGGTTACAGTCCAGAAACTACCACCAGTTAGCAAACGACTTCTCAACGGACTGACGGCCGGATACGAGTAACAAAATGGCGTCCAGTTGGCTTCAGCTTTCCTGGCCAATGAGCTATCCATATATTTTTAGAACAGTGGATTCTGTCGGGTGGCTGTGTGATTTGAACTCAAAACATTTGAACTGCATTCTTGGCGCTCAGGCAGGTAGGAAGGCACCCCACCACTTCCGCTCTAATCCCCTTGCCGTGAGATGGTGTCCCAATCGGCCATTTCGCCTGGGGTGGGAGTGGACGTTAAAACTCATCTCTCTGTAATATCTTTCTCTCTGTGTGTATCTGTCTCTGTCTGTCTGTCTGTCTGTGTCTGTCTGTCTGTGTGTGTGTGTGTGTCTATCTCTCTCTCTTTCTCTTTATGTCTCTGTTTGTGTCTCTCTGTCACTTGTGGTGAAAGGAGTGAACGTTAAACCTATCTGACTCCATACAGTTTTTATCCTTGAGTAATACAGTTTATAAATCTTTGAATCTCTCTCGCCCACTCACTCTCTCTCTCTCATCGGTCAACCTCTGTCTGTGTCTGTCTGTCTCTCTGTCTGTTTGTTTGTCTGTCTCTATCTCTCTCTCTTTCAACCTCTGTCTGTTTGCCTGCCTGTCTGCCTGTCTGTCTGTCTGTCTGCCTGTCTCTCTTTTTCATGTCGCTTTCATTGACTTTGAAAAGGCGTTTGATTCTATGGGGAAAAGATATATTGTGGTCTTTTCTGGCAAAACATGACAGATCAGAAAACTGTTCAGATGTATTGAGAGTGCGTATAGTGTGGTAAAAACAAGAATTCTTAATATTTTTACTGATCATTATCTGTTGTACAAGGGGAGTGAAACAGGGAGATGTTTGTAGTTCCCTTGTGTTCGTAATTCGGTTAGTGATAGACTGAGAAAGACATGGTGCGCAATTCATAGTCGGTTTTATAGAATTATTTGTAATATGAATTGCTGATGACATTGTCTTGCTCTTAGCCACTAAATTGCTATCAGGTGTTGATTTGGATAAACGTAATATTGTTGCATTCAGGAAGGAGGTTACAAGTATTTGGCAGCGACCGGAAAGG
>NC_134900.1:26462478-26464978 GCF_041734735.1 Babylonia areolata
CAGTTTCTTTCAGTTTCAGTAGCTCAAGGAGGCGTCACTGCGTTCGGACAAATCCATATACGCTACACCACATCTGCCAAGCAGATGCCTGACCAGCAGCGTAACCCAACGCGCTTAGTCAGGCCTTGAGAAAAAAAGGGTGAATAAATAATAGATAAGCGTACATAAATAAGTAAATAAATAAATAAATAAATAATTATAATATATAAAAAAGGGGGTAGTAGTAATAATAATAATAATAAATAAATAAATGAATAAATAAATAAATAAATAAATAAGACAACAATGATGATAAATAAGCAAATAAATGCAAAACATGAAGACACACATTCACACATACACCCACACATGCATAACAGATGTGCACCAAACATGCAGTTTCACAGATTAGAAAACAAGGCCGCGTTGAGACAGCTAGTTTTCACCGGTTCTCACTGGCCATGTCCACGGGGGCCCCCAACAGCTAGCTGAATGGTCAGCGCCTTATAGTTTTCCCGGTCCGATGGCCCTGCTGGTCACGAAAGTTCTCCTCCTCCTCCTCCTCTCCTTCGTTCGCGGGCTGCAACTCCCACGTTCACTCGCATGCACACGAGTGGGCTTTTACGTGTATGACCGTTTTTTAACCCCGCCATGTAGGCAGCCATACTCCGTTTTCGGGGGTGTGCATGCTGGGTATGTTCTTGTTTCCATAACCCACCGAACGCTGACAAGGATTACAGGATCTTTAACGTGCGTATTTGATCTTCTGCTTGCATATACACACGAAGGGGGTTCAGGCACTAGCAGGTCTGCACACATGTTGACCTGGGAGATGGGAAAAATCTCCACCCTTTACCCACCAGGCGCCATCACCGTGATTCGAACCCGGGACCCTCAGGTTGACAGTCCAACGCTTTAACCACTCGGCTATTGCGCCCGTCGTCACGAAAGTTCGATTACCGATGAAAGTTATCGGTGCCGAATGGGTTAAGGTTTCGAAGTTGGAAATGAATTGGCAGACAACTCACCATAGAACTCCCCCCCCCCCCCCCTACCCCCCCCTCCTCTCCTACCCTACCAGTTCATTTATTTTTGAATAACAACAGTCAAAATGCGAACATTAATACTTTAACAAAATGGCAGCAAACACCAGTATGTGTGACGGGACATTA
Source organism: Babylonia areolata (assembly GCF_041734735.1). Taxonomy (NCBI): domain Eukaryota; kingdom Metazoa; phylum Mollusca; class Gastropoda; order Neogastropoda; family Buccinidae; genus Babylonia; species Babylonia areolata. Next base: position 26,463,630 of record NC_134900.1, read on the forward strand.
AATAAATAAACAAAAATTTTTCACCCTCCTAGTGCCTTGATTCCAGAAGATCAAACACGCTCGTTACTGTGAGCGTTCGGTGGACAATGGAAACTTGGAACATACCAAGCATGCACCCCCCCCCCCCCCCCCCCCCCCCCCCCCCTGAAAACGCAGTGCGTATGATTGCCTTGTGGCCTTTCTCCCAAGTTTGACTTGGAAAATCAAACTGAGCGTCTATAGTCATGAGATGATAAACTGTAAAAGAACCCATGGCAACGATAGTGTTGTTCTTTTTTTTTTTTTTTTTTCAAAATTCGGTACACATAAAAGAAAAATATGCATGGCTATGAACTCTGCCAGGGGTAGGTGTATTTCTTTTGATGTTCAGTAGAAGTGGGACGCATAATCCTTTTTTTTTTCTTTAAGAGTGGAAGGGATGGGGGGGGGGGGGGGATGGGCAGGAAAGGTGGTTAAAATTTCTTTTTTAAGCAAATGGCTGGTTTGGGAGGTTGGGGGTTGGTTGGGATGTGGGGGGTGGAGTGGTGGTGGGGGTGGGGGACTTTCCCTGTGTCTTTTTCCTGTATGTGATGCATGACACTGTTGTGGGAATTATTAATAACCTTCGCCGCGCCTCGTGAGTGAATGACTACCCCTAACTTTCATTTATATTTTCATAACTCCGTCAGGGTTTGTTTTTTTTTTTTTTTTTGCAACTATTTAATTGAAGTTTGATTGCTTTGTCCAGTTATGATTTTTTCGCATATTTGCACCAAAAAAAAAGGGGGGGGGGCACATGAGAAGAGAGAGAGGGGTGCAGTATGTGCGGTGGTGTATTTTATTTTATTTTTTTATTTCATTATTTTAATTGTGATTGCTTTCAATTTCATCATTAGCACAAAAAAAGATCTTACACTGCTCATCCTTTCCTCCTCTTCTTTCTTCTTATCCTCTCTCTCTTCTTCTTCCTCTTCCTCTTTCTCTCTCTCTCTTCTATTTTCTCCCCCCCCCCACACACACACACATCCCGCCCCCAAAGAGACAAGTATCTTAACAAACCCGTCTACTTTCGTTTTTCTTCAAAGGTCTTTCAAGCTGTCGCTTGTTAGTTTAACAAGTGCTTTGAACTTTCTTTCTTAAGAACGTACATACAACATTCGTGATCTGTGACTGTATATGTTCCATCATAGCTACATGTTTTGCCAGGTACATACACACAAAAAAATCCCAAAAAGCAGCAGCAGCAGCAACAGCAACAACAACAACAACAAAAAGAAACAGGTTGTCAGTTCAGTTCAGTAGAAAAGGATAACGTGAAATAAACGATGATATCAACAAACAAACTAACAAAATATCTCAATAGATGTATT
>NC_134900.1:26469978-26477478 GCF_041734735.1 Babylonia areolata
TGGAAGAGTATCGGTGTACGGGTGGGTGTACGGGAGGGGTAGGAGGGAGGTGTGTGGGGGTACGGGGGGTTGCAGGGGGCGGGGGCGGGGGCAGGGTTACGCGATCAGCACGCACTGTTTAGACCACTGACGGTTTTGGTGGGTGTCAGTTCTGATCCTGAGCCTGAGCCTGACAATACAGTACTTAGTTCCGCAGATTGAGAGAGAGAGAGAGAGATGGGGAGAAGGGAGGGGTGAGAATGAGAGAGCGAGAGGGAGACAGGGAGACAGAGAGAGAGAGATGGGGGGAGATGGGCGGGAGACATAGAGAAGGGAGGCGCGAGAATGAGAGAGAGCAAGAGAGAGAGAGAGAGAGAGAGAGCACAAAAATAGAGAAACTTTTCTTCGGAATTTTTTTTTTTTAAGTATCTGTTATTCTTCATTATTTCTTTATTCATTTATCTTCGTCAACGGGTTTCGTTGTCAATTATTGTCGGTCGGTTAGAACCACAAAGAAAAAAAACACATTGATAGATTCATTCATTGATTGCCCGCTTTCATTCCATTCCGTGCAGTGAAGTGATAAGGAGGTGTAATGTATGACCAGTCATTATGCAATTATGCCTCCTAACGACGGGCGCAATAGCCGAGTGGTTAAAGCGTTGGACTGTCAATCTGAGGGTCCCGGGTTCGAATCACGGTGACGGCGCCTGGTGGGTAAAGGGTGGAGATTTTTACAATCTCCAAAGTCAACGCATGTGCAGGCCTGCTAGTGCCTGAACCCCCTTCGTGTGTATATGCAAGCAGAAGATCAAATGCGCACGTTAAAGATCCTGTAATCCATGTCAGCGTTCGGTGGGTTATGGAAACAAGAACATACCCAGCATGCACCCCCCCGAAAACGGAGTATGGCTGCCTACATGGCGGGGTAAAAACGGTCATACACGTAAAATCCCACTCGTGTGCATACGAGTGAACGCAGAAGAAGAAGAAGAAGCCTCCTAACATAGAAGGAACCAAAATCCTTTCAGTTTCCTTTTATTTCTTTTGTCACACATTTCTCCCTGCCTTCCCTTCTCTCAGACTTTCTTTAGTGGACAGTGGAATTACTCATAACGCTGATGCATTTTAACTGGATAAGACGCTCTGATAATTATCGCAGTGGCAACTATAGTACAGTAACGGCAACATGGAGCACAAAACGATTTAGCCGCTTAGGGAACCGACTGAGAGTATAAATTTCTATTTTTTCATTCCTTTTGCCGTATTTGCAGACATATACCCCGTTTGGACTCAAAATTAACAGGGTTCCTTGGAGACTTCGTCGGAGACGACTTAGCATCAGAAATCAGTCATTGAATAAACATGTTTTTATTACGGGCTAAAGGAAAACTAGACTGAGGGTTTGTTTTCAGGTGTGTGTGTGTGTGTGTGTGTGTGTGTGTGTGTGTGTGTGTGTGTGTGTGTGTGTGTGTTGTGTGTGTGTGTGTAGTGTGTGTGTGCGTGTGTGTGTGTGTGTGTGTGTGTGTGTGTGTGTGTGTTTCATTCATGTGAGTTGTGGGTTCATCGCTTACGATCTTCTTCTCAATGGTCCTCATTAAAATCTGCCATCATCAAGGAAAAAAAATAATCAGGTAAATAAAATGACCGAACTAAATTAGACCCGCTTGTTTTTGTTATAAGAGATTTAACAGGCATAACAAAAAACAAAACAAAAAACAAACAAAAAAATCATATGGAATATGCTAATGCGATTTTGATGAAATGCAAAAAAACTTAATTAACAAATTACACCAGCTCAAGCGTGCCCAGACTACCAGCGTGTGCATAACATAGGTTTCTGAATCGTAGGATGTAGCGTGGCCGAAAGAGCATGTCTAATGTAATTATCTAAATTACATGTAGATTTTGTTTGCTAGGTGTTTATAACAATGAGCACATATCACACACACACACAGACGCGCGCGCGCACGCACGCACACACACACACACGCACGCACGCACGCACGCACGTACTCACACACACACACACATACACACACACATACACACACACACACACACACACACACACACACACACAACATCACTGCACCTCGGTTGTAGATATTGTGGAAGGGATTGTGACCATAAAAACTGGATTAATCTCATACAAGCATGCCCAGCCACGAGCTGACTGTTTATCACATGAAGTGTGGCCTAAATTTGTGTCCACGCGCATGCATAAAAGTGGTTAGTATTTTAATTATTTTTGCTGTAATGTTTTGAACATTTTGAAGCCATCGCGAACTTCTGCATTGTGTGAAGGGGGTAGGTATGATATCATGTATTCGTGTGCATGTGCGTATCTGCGTGTCTGTGTCTAGGGGGAGGGTGGATGCATTTATAAATCTTGTACGGCAGACAGAGAAGGTTAAAAAGTGGTGGGTATGGAGAGAGCATAAGAAAAATGGAGCTTATATCCGAAGCCATATGTATGAATTTTTGTGTGCTATAAATTATTATCACAAAAGTAAACAAATGTAGAACGCGTATAACGACTGGGTAGGAATCTTGCTTGTTATTGAATACGTTTCTTTTATTTTTTTTTTTACTGTCGTGTTTTCGTTTTGGTCCTATTTTACTTTTTGTTGTATTTTGTTTTGTCTGACTCAGTCTTAACACCGTTGTAAAGAATGTTGAGCTCCTTCAAGATTGGACTAGCAGAATGCTTACAACACAGTGAATGTTTTCCGCATCATGACTTACACAAAAAAAGGGGAAAAAAAGAAAAGAAAACACACATAAAAACATATTCACCAGCTCAGACAAACGTGAATGGATATAAAGAATGGTTAAAATGATTATGGGAACGCAGTGTAGGCTACCTCTTCCAATCTCTGACACTCACCAAAACACTCCAACACAGAGTTGACTCTTCCAATCTCTGTCACTCACCAAAACACTCTCTCAACACAGAGTTGACTCGTCCAATAACTGTCACTCACCAAAACACTCCAACACAGAGTTGACTCTTCCAATCTCTGTCACTCACCAAAACACTCTCACACAGAGTTGACTCTTCCAATCTCTGTCACTCACCAAAACACTCTCTCACACAGAGTTGACTCTTCCAATCTCTGTCACTCACCAAAACACTCTCTCACAGGATTGACTCTTCCAATCTCTGTCACTCACCAAAACACTCTCACACAGGATTGACTTTTCTAATCTCTGTCACTCACCAAAACACTCTCACACAGGATTGACTCTTCCAATCTCTGTCACTCACCAAAACACTCTCTCACACAGAGTTGACTCTTCCAATCTCTGTCACTCACCAAAACACTCTCTCACAGGATTGACTTTTCCAATCTCTGTCACTCACCAAAACACTCTCTCACACGGACAGGGAATGTTGACTCTTCCAATCTCTGTCACTCACCAAAACACTCTCACACAGAGTTGACTCTTCCAATCTCTGTCACTCACCAAAACACTCTCTCACACAGAGTTGACTCTTCCAATCTCTGTCACTCACCAAAACACTCTCACACAGAGTTGACTCTTCCAATCTCTGTCACTCACCAAAACACTCTCACACAGAGTTGACTCTTCCAATCTCTGTCACTCACCAAAACACCCTCACACAGAGTTGACTCTTCCAACCTCTGTCACTCACCAAAACACTCTCTCACACAGACAGGGAATGTTGACTCTTCCAATCTCTGTCACTCACCAAAACACTCTCTCACACAGACAGGGAATGTTGACTCTTCCAACCTCTGTCACTCACCAAAACACTCTCTCACACAGACAGGGAATGTTGACTCTTCCAATCTCTGTCACTCACCAAAACACTCCCACACAAAGAGAGGGAGTGTTGATACTTTTCAGTTGTTCATATTATCACAGTTTAGCCTAGTATTCGTGCGGGCAATCACAAATGCTGCGTGTTTAAAAATGGCCATCAGCACTTTTTTTTTTCCCCAAGATTACATCAGCACTGTTTTGTGGGTCAGGACGAGGACGAAGTAAAGGAAAATGGTCAGGTGCTGATCAGGAGAGAGAGCTGGCGAGAATCTGAGAGTGCACGCACCTCCGAAAATGGAGTGTGGCTGCCTAAATAGCGGGGTAAAACTGGTCAGGAACACGAACTTTTTTTCTTCTTTTTTTTCTTCTTTTTTAAAAGAAGAAGACGATTCTCAGCCAGAAACGGTTGAATATGCAGGCCACGAATTCAGAAGAAGAAGAAGAACTTGCATGCTTCAAGCAACAGGAAAACATCGGAGTTGGAGGGTTTTTTTGCAACCGTGCAAGGAAAATTGTAGGCAAACGACAACAAAACGTTTTAAGGTCTATAGACACAGCCCATTGCCCCATTTCAAGGGATGTTGCCGAGCGTATCAGCACGTTACATCTTGTCGTCACACACAGGCCCGTCAGGCTCACATACAGGGGAGAATTGTGACACGTACAACCGTGCCAATGCAAGATAAGAACAGAGAATAGCGTACACAGCGTTTTGCGTACCATTGTCAACTTAAACAGCGAAGCGAGGTTGTGTTTTTTTTTGGGGGGGGGGGTTGTTTTTTTTGTGTTTTTTTTAATCAGAATCGAAAATCGTGTTGGAGAAAGAGAGAGAGAGAGCGACAGAAGCAGAGATGGGGAGGGGGGGGTTAGAAGAGAGAGAGAGAGAGGTGAAGACGGAAAGGGAAGGGCAATGTGGGGTGAAGAGGGGGTGGGGGAGACAGGAGGGAAAAGATGAGAAGAGGCGGATGGCAAGAAAGAGAGGACGAGGAGTAGATAGGAGAGAGAGAGAGACACACACAGAGACAGAGAGACAGAGACAGAGAAGGAATGGCTGACAAGCAGCAGGCAAACAGGTAGGCCAACAAACGTTTGTCAAGGTCACGTGGTTTCCCCTGTGTGTGTTGGGATGACTTTAGCAAATAAGCGACGAGCAAGAATTCTTAAGACAGAGGTGGCATTTTCACTCCGCTCTTCAAAACGTCTGGAATATGGGGACATATACGTTTCGAGTATGGCGTGAACGCCGTTGTGTCAACATTCAATTGGGAGTTTGTTTTCTTTTCATTCACTTCACGCTTTTGCTTCAAATATAAAAAACTCACTATGTTTGAAAAAATAATAAAGACAGTTTGGAAACAATGAAGATCTAAGACAGTAATTTATCATCAGAGACAGAACTTATCAGGGCACAATATTTTATCGTTTCAGGGGATATTTGAAGAGCGGAGAAAAATATTCACAATGTGGTAGCAGATGTGTAACCGGTTACGCAAACATGGACACCCTCTTTCTTGCAAGAGAAAACTATATCCTCCGGTCTATTTCTGTCACAGGAAGAACCCCACCTCCCCCCCCCCCCCCACACACACACACACACACACAGAGTCACAGGGCCATTTTCTTCGGTCTTTCAAATCAGAAGCCTTTGCGTAAATAAAAACAAAACAAAACAAAACAAAAAACCCATAAACTCTAGAAGCTTAAAGAAATTTGACGCACTTAAATCTTCCTGTGATGTCAGTAAAGCAGCTTCTTTCTTGAATAATGATCGTCCGGAATCCAAACCCCCGGATATTCTTTCTTCTTCTTCTTCTTCTTCTTCTTGTCGTTCGAAAGATGGCCACCCCATTCTCCCAGAGATGAAGGGAGCTATGGGTTGCAGGTCCTCTCCACACAGCCGTAGAGCTTCGGATTTCTGATATTCTTAACCAGCCTTTGAATGAATAATGAATGATATGGATACTTATACAGCTGCCTATCCTCGGTTGGAGAGAGGCACTAGCAGGTCTGCAACTATTACGTTCACCTGGGGGATCGGAAAAATTCTCCACCCATTGCCCACCAAGCGCCGTCACCGAGATTCGAACCCGGGACCCGCAGAGTTAAAGTCCAGTGCTTTAACCACTCGGTTACTGCGCCCGTCTTTCACCGGTACGTTGCATCGCTACGCACACGTGTGTGTATGCCAGACAGGCGCTATAACCGAGTGGTTAAAGCGTTGGACTTTCAATCTGAGGGTCTCTGGGTTCGAACCTCGGTGACGGCGCCTGGTGGGTAAAGGGCGGAGATTTTTCCGATCTCCCAGGTCAACATATGTGCAGACCTGCTAGTGCCTGATCCCCCATCGTGTGTATACGCACGCAGAAAATCAAATACGCAAGTTAACGATCCTGTAATCCATGTCAGTGTTCGGTGGGTAATGGAGACACGAAAATACCCAGCATGCATCAACCACGACCGAGTCATCGGCAAGTCGATGTTGGTGGTGTAATGGAGAGAAGAAGAAAGAAGAAGATACGTCACTGACCGCCCCTTTGGTCACAGATGATACCAGAACTGCCGTACAGATAATGAGACAGTCAGACAGAGAAGCTGGCCATCCACTCACCTGGGTGTTCACCGTCCTTTGTCCTACTTCAGACCGTAATTTGACTGACTGGTGTGTTGATGGCGGTTTGTGAAAAATGCCAGAAAATCATGTGCATCGTTTTATTGCCGAGCACTGTCCATGCATGCATGTCCGCTTTGTATGTAAAACTGCAAACTCATCGGTTTGAAAACATCTGTACACTTCGACCGTGTCTGACTGTTGATGAAACTGCTCAGCTTGTAGACTGATGCCACTGGTCTAAAAATACATAGATAGCGCATGCCGTCTTTGAACCCTTTGCTAACTGAAGCCAGCGGACGTGTTCTTCAGCCATTTTTGCTTCTCGTGTAAGTATGGCGCGAAGCGGTGACTTCATATGTCTAGCCGAGCGCCCAGCTCAGCTGGCTTCACGGCAGGCTTTCACTTGCTCGCGGCGTTAGTTGATGACATTCCTGTGTGTGTCTCCACTGCAAGTTTGCGCCACGTGTCAAGGCACTGTTTTCCTGTAATAACTTGGCAGATTTCAATCAAGACACAACATTTGGCATGTCGTGGGGGCAAGCATAACACGATGTCATCGAAGATACACGGTTACAGTTCAGAAACTACCACCAGTTAGCAGACGACTTGTCAACTGACTGACGGCCGGATACGAGAAACAAAATGGCGTCCAGCTGGCTTCAGCTTTCCTGGCCAATGAGCTATCCATGTATTTCTAGGTCAGTGGATTGATCCGGAGTCGTGTTGATAACTGCAGTTCATTGCTTGCTGGTTTGTCTTTCTTTTGATGTCATGCAATCCGATGATGGTGAACGATGCCGCTAGAGTTGTTTTCAGTTCAAGAAACAAACGTTACCCATCTCTTTCGTCAACTTCATTGGTTACCCATCCAGTACATAATATTAGCTTGTATTGTCACTTGAAAAGATTTATTTTCTCCGTTGTACTTTACCTCTGCTGCTTACATATTTTACAGCCTTTCCCCGTTCTCCAAGATATTACTGGAGAAAAGCGCTTTCGAGTGTCTTAAATTTCCTCAAACAGATTTCGGTTTGGTCCCAGGGCCTTTAAGTATGAATGTCATACTGTCTGGAATATCGGTGCTTCCTCTGGATCGCCGTTATAGGGAGGAAGGTGGC
>NC_134900.1:26487478-26497478 GCF_041734735.1 Babylonia areolata
TCAAACCTGCGGAGCACGTTGTGTCATCGGTCGTTATCCTGTATGTGGTCGATTATCTGTTTTTTTGTTTTTCTGTCTGTCTGTCTGTCTGTCTGTTTATCTCTCTCTCTCTCTCTCTCTCTCTCTATATATATATATATATATATATATATATATATATATATATATATTGTAGTAAACTGTCTTTCCGTCATTTAGATAAATGATCTTCCAAAGATGATTAAGGGATGGCGTGTAAGGTTTGTGTGTGTGTGTGTGTGTGTGTGTGTGTGTGTGTGTGTGTGTGTGCGGGGGGAAGATGGGGGGAGGTTTAGCAGATGTATAGCAATCAGTTAGTATTTCTGGGGACCAAGCAAACATATACTCACATAACCCGCTTCCCCCACCTCCCCTCTCCTCTATCGCCTCATTTTGCCTATTTATTCATTTATCTGTTTATCTATCTGTTTATTAACCTTTTGATCTCATTCAAAGGGGGCGAGATTGTGAAGGTATTATTATTTCTGGATAAATATTTATTTTTCTGTTTTTTCTGGACCGTGTATATAAGGATATCAGCGCGAACGACAAACGCGTTCCATCTGTAATATTTTGTTTGTATTTTGTATTTCTTTTTTTATCACAACAGATTTCTCTGTGTTAAATTCGGGCTGCTCTCCCCGCGGATAGCGCGTCGGCACACTACAGCGCCACCCAATTTTTTTTGTATTTTTTCCTGCGTGCTGTTTTATTTGTTTTTTCCTATCGAAGTGGATTTTTCTACAGAATTTTGCCAGGAACAACCCATTTTTTGCCGTGGGTTCTTTTACTTGCGCTAAGTGCATGCAGCACACGGGACCTCGGTTTATCGTCTCATCCGAATGACTAGCGTCCAGACCACCACTCAAAGTCTAGTGGAGGGGGAGAAAATATCGGCGACTGAGCCGTGATTCGAACCAGCGCGTTCAGATTCTCTCGCTTCCTAGGCGGACGCGTTACCTCTAGGCCATCACTCCACTTGTGTTTTTGTTTTTGAGGATACACTTCAACCCTTATCTTCCGTTTAGAATGTTGTTAAGAAATTCGCTTCTGAACAAAAACTTAGCATACTTTTGGGTACGATTTAAAAGGAAGTGTCTTTTGCCTATGTAAAGATGAACGACGGGAAAGAATAATATCAAAGAAAAGTTGCGTTATTGGAAAAAGAAATCTGTCCACATGCTTTCAATTCCTCCATTAAAACAATTTGGAATGCGCAGACATTAATGTTTGTAGTTACTTTAGTTCGTTGATGTTACCCACCCCCCAACCCCAACCCTGTCTATTTTGTGTGTGTGTGTGTGTGTATGTGTGTGTGTGTGTATGTGTATGTGTGTTTTATTTTTTATAGCAGGATGATTCTTTGCTTGTCTATTATTTCTATCGTTTTCTAGTTGTTGAAATTAATTTCCATTTTACGGATTTATTCATAGTAAAGTCCTCAAATATTATGATGACAATTGTGGGTTTGTTTGGGGTTTTTTTTGGAGGGTGAGGGGTGGGTGGGCGTTGTATATATTCCATTGGAATCATGTATGTAATAGAGGTTTATTGTCTGTAATTATTTGCAACACCAATGTTTAGCAGCTGTCACATAAAATGTTAATAGTTTGGGTTTTTCATTTTCTTTATATATATATATATATATATATATATATATATATATATATATATATATATATATATATATATAGCTCATTGCTACTCTAATTTTGGTTTTCGCGTTACCTGACGAAATCTTATTTCTGACTGATACTTTAGGATGTGTTTAAATATTATACAGATTTTTTTTATGACACTACAGTGAATCTGCTGTTAATAAAATAAGGTAACACTTTGCGAAATTAGCCCTGTAGTTCCCGTTCTCTTTCCAACTCCAAAAAACTCTTGTACAACACCAACTTGGTGTGGATAATGCTCTAGATTGCTGCGCTTTGCATGCATTGTTGCTGTGGTTGGTTTGTGTGAAAAAGAAATTACGGGAAATAACTTTGCCACGCGGGTGTAACATGTATACAGTGAGAAAGAAAATCCTTTTTTTTAACCCCACAAAAAAACAGGGCCAATACAATATAAGCGGGTGTAACATGTATACAATGAGAAAGAAAATCTTTTTTTTTAACCCCACAAAAAAACAGGGCCAATACAATATAAAAACTAATGATACGATGTTTAATAACGTTTTAAAAAATATATGCACAAATGAATAGATGAATAAGTGAATGCTTGAATAATGAATAAGTAAATAAACAGATCACGGGGGGGGGGGGGGGGGGGGGGGGGGGGGGGGGGGCTTTGTACTGTGTTGAGAAAAAAATCAGTATCAACACACACACACACACACACACACACACACAAACGCACGCACGCACGCACGCGCGCACAGCGCACTGAAATATTATGCCGTGATAATATTTTCTTGAGAGTCGGACGAAAAATCTTGCAGAGACATTGACATAAAAAGACATGTATCAACATTCGTTGGAATATCTATCAGTTAATATTAGTTCTTCTTCCTCTTATCTTCTTTGTCTTTATTTCCTTCCACGTTCATTATGATCCATTCCACGGTCTTTTGCTTCGTTACATTTCATTTGATCTTATATTTTGACGGGCGCAATAGCCGAATGGTTAAAGCGTTGGACTGTCAATCTGAGGGTCCCGGGTTCGAATCACGGTGATGACGCCTGGTGGGTGAAGGGTGGAGATCTTTACGATCTCCCAGGTCAACATGTGTGCAGACCTGCTAGTGCCTGAACCTCCTTCGTGTGTTTACGGCAAGAAGATCAAATACGCACGTTAAAGATCCTGTAATCCATGTCAGTGTTCGATGAGTTATGGAAACAAGAACATACCTAGCATGCACACCCCCGAAAACGGAGTATGGCTGCCTACATGGCGGGGTAAAAACGGTCATACACGTAAAAGCCCACTCGTGTGCATACGAGTGAACGTGGGAGTTGCAGCCCACGAACGCAGAAGAAGAAGATCTTATATTTTGGATTTCATTTAACTTTGCGTGTGATTTTGGTTACTGTTTCCAATAGAGAGCGAGTCAGCAGAGAAAACGATTGTCAATTCAAGTACACGTATCGCATGCCCCCTTCAATGATATAGAAGAATGGTATGTTTCTGGCGACCATTGAAAAAAGACCAAAACAATAATCTGGCCTTTACCAGTCCTTCACTTTCTCTCTCTCTCTCCCTCTCTTTCCCCCCTCTATCTCTTTCTCTTTCCCTCTCTCTCTCTCACTCTCCCTCTTTCCCCCTCTCTCTCTCACTTTCTCTATCTCCCCCTCTCTCTCTTCTCTCTCTTTTCCTCACACACACACTCTCTCTTCCCCCCTCTCTCTCTTCCCCCTCTCTCTCTCCCTCTCTTTCTCTCTCTCTTTCCCTCTCTCTCTCCCCCTCTTCTCTCTCTCATTCCCACTCTCTCTCTTTCCCTCTCTCTCTCTTACCTCCTCTCTCTCTCTCTCTCTCTCTTTGTTTATGTGCTTCTCTCCCTCGTTTGAATTTTCTCTCTCGTGCGCGAAATTCGTGCAGTTTTTTTTTTAAATATTTGTTTATATATAAGTTTTTCACACAGTTTGATTTATTCTTCTTTTTTCTCAACCATGGTGATCTTTATGCATCTGCATTGATATATCGCTTGCCCCCCTTTTTTTTCGTGAGGGTGGGATGCAAACAAGTCATCTCGTGCCTGTTCTTTTGTTTCCTTGATGAGTAACAAACTCGTTCGTCCATTTCATTTCTCTCTCTCTCTCACTCTCACACACACACACACACACACACACACACACACACACACACACACACACACACACACACACACACACACACTCTCAATCAGTCACATCACACAGACATGTAATATTTCACCTGTGTGACCGTTTTCTTTACTTACCCTCACCATTTAGGTAGCCATTATTATGAATATAGTAAAACAGAAACACACGCAGACAGAAGGGTTTAATTAAAACAAAAAATCTGCACCAAAACGTTTGCAAAATAAATAAAACTTCCATGCTTAGCAAAAGAAGTTCCTGTTTGAACAAAAATGATAATAATGACTGCTCTTGTTGTTGGGTCAGAATATCAGATCAAAGTGCCAAGTTTAGAGAATAAAAAAAATATATAACAGTAAATGCAGTTTGCATATAATTAGGCTTCATAATTTATTTTTGTGCCCATCCCAGAGATGCAATATTGTTTTAAACAAGATGACTGGAAAGAACTGAATTTTTCCTATTTTTATGCCCAATTTGGTGTCAACTGACAAAGTATTTGCAGAGAAAATGTCAATGTTAAAGTTTACCACGGACACACAGACACACGGACACACACACACACACACACACACACACACACACAGAGAGAGAGAGAGAGAGAGAGAGAGAGAGAGAGACAACCGAACACCGGGTTAAAACATAGACTCACTTTGTTTACACAAGTGAGTCAAAAAAATAGTAACTCTTTACCGTTGCGACTCCCTGGGGAGAGCAGTCCGAACCTGTTGACGATAAGTAATCCAATTTCATCCAGTTCACATCCAATCCGATCTAGTCCAATCCAATCCAGTGCAGTCCAGTCCTATGCAATACAATACAATACAATGCAATACAAGACAAGACAACACGACACAACACAACACAACACAACACAATACAATACAATCATTCCATCAATCTTCCGTTCAGTTCTGTTCTGTACTTTTGAGTGGTTTCCCTTGTCCATCTCCCATGTACAGAAAGACGAGCATGGAAACAGACAGAGAGAATGTGTGTCTGTGTCTGTGTGTGTTTCTCTGTGTGTCTGTGCGTGTGTGTGTTGAGAGAAATGTACCGGGCTAAAAGGAAAGACCACTCAAGCTATCTTCCAGGTAAGGCATATACAACGACATCCATCTTCCAAAGCTCCCAGCTGTTTTTTTGCCCTCAAGATTGTCGTTGGTAAATCCTTCATTACAATTGTGAGATGGTACTCCTGTCTGTCTGTCTGTCTCTGTCTCTGTCTCTCCATTTCTCCCTCTATCTCCTTCTTTCTGTCTCTCCCTTTCTCCCTCTCTCCCCATCTCTTCCTCTCTGTCTCCCCTTTCTCCCTCTCTCTTCCTCTCTGTCTCCCCCTTTCCTCCTCTCTCCCTCTCTCTTTCTCTCTGTCTCCCCCTTTCTCCCTCTCTCTTCCTCTCTGTCTCCCCCTTTCTCCCTCTCTCTCTTCCTCTCTGTCTCCCCCTTTCTCCCTCTCTCTTCCTCTCTTTCTCCCTCTCTCTCTTCCTCTCTGTCTCCACCTTTCTCCCTCTCTCCCTCTCTTTCTCCCTCTCTCTCCATCTCTCTTCCTCTCTCTGTATCGCCCTTTTCTCCCTCTCTCTCCCTATCTGTTCCTCTCTCTGTCTCTCCCTTTCTCCCTCTTCCTGCCTCGCTCTCTCTCTGATATCTCATGTTCATCCACGTTGCATTCTGAATCTTTCCAGTTCGGTCTGTATTCTGGTATGTTCTCAACGTTTCTTGTCATTGCAACAACAAAAATCATTACGAAGGATGCGTTGCAAGTGAAAATTGTTTGTATGTTTATATCACCACCAACCACCCGGCTCCAAACCACTACCTCTCTCGCGCCTCAACCCCATCCCCACCGCCCCCCCTCCTCCCCCAACCCCCATCCCCCATCCCCCTCCATGACAAGGTTGTTATTTCCGAGTTCCGATTCCTTTTATTTCTTGTCGATTTATCCCACACGTACCTGTTTTCCTCCACAGTTCTTATCGATTAGCTTTTGTTATATCATACACACACAAAAAAAAACCCCTCTTCTCTTCGTTTCGATTCGGATAATTATATCAAAATCGGAACTTCCCGAACGGATTCTGGTTGAGAGGTCTTGGCTTCAAGTCAGTCACTGTGCTTTTGGTTTCTTTTTCTTGTGTACGTCCCCTTTTTTTTTATGGTATCCCTTTTCATGTTAACTGTTTAGAATTTCCTTTTGCTTTGCATGTCTGTTTGTTTGTCTGATTGACTGTCTGTCTGCCTGTCAGCCAGCCGGTCTGTCTTGTGTGTCTGTGTTTGCACTTTACCACGGTAAGTACTCACATTTGGTAATTGGCCAGTTTCCAAGATTCGGTACGCTGGTGACTGACATCGTCTTCTTGGTGTGATTTAGGTGTTGATCTGTTGTTCAGTGAGTTTAAAACATTTCAATACCCAGAAAACAACACAAGATGCAGTATGGAAAAAAACAAAACGTTGTGCAGTTGAGGAATTACAGCCGACAGGGATATTCTGAAGCCATGCTCTCTTGTCTGTATGTTTTCCTGTCTGTCTCTTGTTCTCTTGTCTCTGTTCTCTGTGTGCCTGTCTTTTCACCTCCTTGTCTGTCTCATCTCTCTCTGTCGCCCTTTCTCTCTTAGGTGAGGGTGAGGATTTGCTCTCAACAAAAGGAACGTAGCAATGGGTGGAGGGTGTGCATTTTGAAAATAATTATAATCATTCGAATAAAACTTGACATGGTATCTACGAAGTTTTAGAGACAATGGGCCAAGAATGCACATGTACACACACACACACGCACACACACACACACACACACACACACACACACACACACACACACACACACACACTCACTCACTCACTCACTCACTCACTGACGCACACTCATACCCTTTACCTCATCACGACATGGCAAAAGTGTCATCTGTCATGACTGACCCAACACACACTGTAATTACAAGCAAGACCCGAAAAAAGCTTTTCCTTCCTTTTTACTCGAAGAACCCTTCTCGGAGAGACACAAAAGACTCCTTTACTTCTGGTGGCTGGCAAAGACACACACACACACACACACACACACACACACACACACACACACACACACACACACACACACACACACACACACACACACACACAGAGAGGACGGGGTGGAAAGATGACGGGTGGAGGAGCTTGGTGAGTAGGTAAAAGGGGTACATACGCATACACTCTCCCGTAAAGCCTCTGTTGACATGGATGGATACCCATAACGCCAGCCATGTTGACATTATGGTAATGAGAGGGTACGCGCGCGCGCCGCGGGCCGGGCTTTTCTGCTGAGTTTCTCTTAGTCTGGATTTTCCCTGACTCGGATGGCCCCTCGGGTTTCAGCTAGAGGCATGGGGAGTGGGGGCGCAGCGTGGAGCTATGTTAAAAAGAACTACCCCCACGCTCCACCTATGCATGTATGTGCGCACGCACGCACGCACGCACGTACGCACGCACGCACGTACGCACGCGCACACACACACACACACACACACACACACACACACACAGACTTGCAGTATGAGAGACACACTGGAAGAAGGGCGGCCAGACACACAGACAGGCATATTAGAAGTATCATCTGTTAATTTAACATTTTCCTTCCATTAAACAGTTCCTTTTTCTTCTTCATCTTTTAATCTAAAATAACTTTCCCTTCTTGTTGCGCAGATACTTGTTCTTAAGCCCGCTTTGCCTCATGTGTAACTTTGTCTGTCAGACAACGAAACGGAACGAATGATGAGCCTCACACACACACACACACACACACACACACACACACACACACACACACACACACACACACACACACACACACACACACACACACACACAAGAATCAAGAATCAAGAATATTTAATCCTTTCACCCCTTTTGGGGCATGGAGGATGTTATATAACAGCAATAGTATTTTACACCAAAATTAAACATAAACAATTAGAAAAAACATAACTATCAGAAACAGAATACAAACTATATGAAACACACAACATAAATGATGATAGTATTTTTCTGGTCTTAAACCTGAGGATAGATCAGACCATGTTGCTCATCTTTGCAACATTACTTAAGTTTAACCAAACTGTCTTGGCTGCATGAAATGAATTAAACAGAAAGCCTCTTCCAACAGGAAAAATTAAACAATCGTTGGCCTTTTTCTCACTGAAGTTGTATATATATTTTTTTCGACATCTTTTTAAAATTAAAAATTCCATGTCATAGCCATGTAATACGGCATTTACTTATGTAAACATCTGTTGTCCTTTCAGCATCAATGAACATACACACACACACACACACACACACACACACACACACACACACATACACACACACACACACACACACACACACACATGTATATATATATATATATATACATGTGTGTGTGTGTGTGTGTGTGTGTGTGTGTGTGTGTGTGTGTGTGTTTATGTTTGTACATGTATACCAGAATATTTGTGTTCTTAATCTGTACAGCAGAATAAATATTCAAAATCGACAACAGCAGTATGAATAATACCTTCCTCAATATGAGTATTCTCTTTCGCTCGACGTTGGTATTAAATCTCTTGAGACAGAATCGGCATTCTCTTGTGCTGTGGCAGAATCCCTGATTTCTCTCTCTCTTTAGCAAAAAAAAAGAAAAGAAAAAAAAGACAGTATTGAATATTAGTTAGTTTCAGTTACAGTTTCTCGAGAAGGCGTTACTGGGTTCGGAAAATCCATATACGCTACACCACATCTGCTCGGTAGATGCATGACCAGCTGCATAACCCAATGCGCTTAGCCAGGTCTTGAGTGCATGCATATATATATATATATATATATATATATATATGTGTGTGTGTGTGTGTGTGTGTGTGTGTGTGTGTGTGTACCTATCAGAGTGGACTTCAACTTAAATAAGCCAGAGGACGCCCCTTTTGTTGGTATGTGCTCTATGTCAGTGGCAAAGTGCTTGCTGCACACTGGTTTATCGTCTTATCCGAATGAGGAGGAATTTTTGTTTAATGTCCCGTCACAAATATCGGTGATTGAAGACATTTTGTTAAAGTATTTATGAAAACATCTGAGTATTATCTGTTAGAAGGGGTGGGAGATGTGGATGAATGGAGGGTTGGGAGAAACTGGGCAAATGAGGGTAAAATGTGGGTGAAATTTGGAAGAAAAAACAAACAAACAAACCCAAAAAAAACCTCTAAATACAGTTACAGGAAATTACTTATTATTATCCGAATGACTTTATACGATCAGTTTGTTATTTTCAATCAAGCTTGGGAGGAAGGGCGAGAGCGGGAATCGAACCCAGGCCCTCACGGACACTGTGTTGGCAGATGAGCATCTTAAACTATTCTGCCCACCTTTCGTCATTGACTTCTTCTTCTGCGTTCACTCGTATGTACACGAGTGGGCTTTTACGTGTATGACCGTTTTTACCCCGCCATGTAGGCAGCCATACCCCGTTTTCGGGGGTGTGCATGCTGGGTATGTTCTTGTTTCCATGACCCACCGAACGCTGACATGGATTACAGGATCTTTAACGTGCGTTTTTGATCTTCTGCTTGCATATACACACGAAGGGGGTTCAGGCACTAGCAGGTCTGCACATATGTTGACCTGGGAGATCGTAAAAATCTCCACCTTTTACCCACCAGGCGCCGTCACCGTGATTCGAACCCGGGACCCTCAGATTGACAGTCCAACGCTTTAACCACTCGGCTATTGCGCCCGTCATTGACAATCTCTACAGTGGAGTGATGGCCAAGAGGTAACGCGTCCGCGTAGGAAGCGAGAGAATCTGAGCGCGCTGGTTCGAATCACGGCTCAGCCGCCGATATTTTCTCCCCCGTCCACTAGATCTTGAGCGGTGGTCTGGACGCTAGTCATTCGGATGAGACGATAAACCGAGGTCCCGTGTGCTAGCATGCACTTAGCGCACGTAAAAGAACCCACGGCAACAGAAGGGTTGTTCCTGGCAAAATTCTGTAGAAAAATCCACTTCGATAGGAAAAACAAATTAAACTGCACGCAGGAAAAAAAAAAAAAAAAAAAATGGGTGGAGCTGTAGTGTAGCGACGCGCTCTCCCTGTGGAGAGCAGCCCGAATTTCACACAGAGAAATCTGTTGTGATAAAAAGAAATACAAAATACAAATACAGCTGAACCAGTGTTGCCTGGACCTTTAGAGGT
>NC_134900.1:26502478-26542478 GCF_041734735.1 Babylonia areolata
CTTTTGTCCCCATCCCCCTCCCACCCCCCATCGCCCCACCGGCACACACATAGAGAGCTCTGTCGTTTCAGTCACATATCCATATACTTAATTAACGTCATAATTGATAATCATTATTATTATATTTTTTTAGCGGTGAATCTTGTGCAGAGACAAATCAAAGCGCTTTCGCACCAGTCATTCAAACGCATGCATAAATCAAAAACTGGAGAAAAAAAAATATCTCCCCCCATCCCCCCAACCCCACCCCGCCCACGTCCCGCCACTTTACCTACCAACACATACACACATTGAGGGCTCTGTCGCGTTAATTTGTATATCCACATGCTTAATAAACGTCATGGTTAATGGTATATTCTCTTTTGTCCTCCACCCCTCCCCGTCCCAACAATACACGCATTCAGAGCTTTGTCGTCTCAATTTATATATATATATCCACGTGCTTAATTAACGTCATGATTAATGGTATATTCTCTTTTGTCTCTCAACCACCACTCCCACTCCGCCGCCACCCTGCCAGCACAGACATACAGAGAGCTCTGTCGTCTCAATCAAGTATCCACATGTTTAACGTTTAATCATAGGTTATAGTAACTTCCCCCTCCCCCCCCACCACCCCCACCACCGCGAATTCCCCACCAACACACATACAGAACTGTGTCGTCTCAATCTTAAATCCGTATACTTGAATAACGTCATAGTGAATGATATTTCCTTTTGTCTCCCCTTCCCCGTCATAATCAATGATATCCTCCCACCCCCCACCCCCCCAGCACACACATACAAAACAACTTTGCAGTATCAGTAATCTGTCCATAATAATTATGCTTAACGTCGTAATTAATGGCAATCTCGCCCCCCCCCCCCCTTTTGTCTCCTACTGCAACACCGCAACCCCCGCACCCCCACCTACCCCCCAATTCTTCCCCCGCCCCCCAGCGCTTACGTATCCGAAGTGACTCAGCAGCAGTGCAGGGTCTCCTCTGGTGTGTGGCCTCCTGACGACCTAACATCGATGGTTCCCTGCGGGACTGCCGACGCTGGAACTGTGACGGGACGAACCCGGGTGTGGCCGTGTATGGGGGAATTTAAATGAGCGGCGTGGGAGTAATGGCACTGAAACGGTGCAGATGATGGGGCACCAAAAAAAAATAAAATAAAATAAAAAAAAAAAAAAATTAAAAAAAAATTTTAAATCCGTATATCCAGTCAACGTCATAATTTAATGGCATTCTCTTTTATCGCCACCCCCTCCCCCTCAACACATTCGTACAGGGTTCTGTCGTCTCAATCATATATCCATTGACTTGCTGAATTAAAGTCGCAATGAATGGTATTCATTTTGTTTTCCCTCCCCGTCATAATTAATGATATTCTCTTTTGTCCTCCCCTTCTTCCCAACACACACACTCTCTCTCTCTCTCTCTCTCTCTCTCTCTCTCTCTCTCTCTCTCTCTACGCACCCTTTTTCATTACGTTCACAGATATGTCTAATATCGCTCAGTGCGGATAGACATTAAATGAGCTTGAACACACACAGCTCTGCCGTCTCAATCATCTACCCATAAATATGTTTAACTCACTCAGTACGGCCAGTCCTCTCTTCTCCTCTACACAGACCCCTCGGATGTCCAGTGGGTGTCTGAATGACCCAACCTTTAGCTTCCTTCGTCAGAATTGTGGTATTCTTTGTCAACATTCACGTCTTCAGTATAAGAGCTTTCTGCTTGCAATATTTTGATGATGGTAATTGGGGTGAAACGCTGTTAACGTCGTCTCTTTCGCCGTTCGTATGGAGAGAGTTAACGTCGTAATTAATTCTCTGAAGACCTTGCTTGTACTGTCCAGCTCTCCCTGCAGTTTCTTATCACTGGTGTTCTGTTTTGTCTCTCCTCCCCTTGTCACCCAGCCCCAACCCCACCCCCACCCGCCCTTCAAACTTCCCCCCTCCCAACGCACATATACAGAGCTCTATCGGTCTCAATCGTACATCCACATGCTTAACTAACCATCATAAGTAATGGTAGATTCTTTTTGTTACCCCCACCCCCTTCCCCTCAACACACACATCCAGAGCTCTGTCGTCTGATTGGTTTTATGCAAATGCTTAATTAGTGGTGTTCTTCTTTTGTATCTCATTCCCGTCATAAATATGGACATTCTCTCTTGTCTCCACTCCCCGTCATAATTAATTGTGTTCCATTTTGTCTTCACTTCCCGTCATAATTAATGGTGTTCTATTTTGTCTCCACTCCCCGTCATAATTAATTGTGTTCTATTTTGTCTTCACTCCCCGTCATAATTAATGGTGTTCTATTTTGTCTCCACTCCCCGTCATAATTAATGGTGTTCTCTATTATCTCCACGCCCCGTCAAAATTAATGGTGTTCTACTTTATCTCTCTCCCCGTCATAATTAATGGTGTTCTATTTTATCTCTCTCCCCGTCATAATTAATGGTGTTCTATTTTATCTCCACTCCCCGTCATAATTAATGGTGTTCTATTTTGTCTCTCTCCCCGTCATAATTAATGGTGTTCTATTATGTCTCCACGCCCCGTCATAATTAATGGTGTTCTATTTTGTCTCCACTCCCCGTCATAATTAATGGTGTTCTATTTTATCTCCACTCCCCGTTATAATTAGTGGTGTTCTATTTAGTCTCCTATAACCCGACACAATCATGGATATTCTCTTTCGTCTCCACTCTCAGTCATAATTAACTGTATTATCTTTTTTCTCTCCCCTCCCACGCCCACCCACCCCACCCCTACCAACACCCCACCCACCCACCAGGGCCCTGTCGTCAGTGGTGGCTCTTGGGGCCAACATCATCTGCAACAAGATCCCGGGACTGGCGCCCCGGCAGAGAGCCCTGTGCCGGAGCCGGCCGGACGCCCTGGTGGCCGTGGGGGAAGGGGCCCGCCTGGGGCTGGCCGAGTGTCAGTACCTCGTCCGCCACATGCGCTGGAACTGCTCCAACCCGGACCCCAGGGGCTCCATGTTCGGCTACGAGCGGATGGCTGGTGAGTTTTTTATTTTTTTTTTTTTTTATTTTTAGGGGTGTGTCTGTGGGGGGTGGGGGTGGGGTGTGTTGTTTGTGTTTGGGTTGGTGGTGGTGGTGTTGGTGTTGGTGTTTTTGTTCGTTTTGTTTGTTTTTGTGGTGGTGGTGGTGGTGGTGGTTGTAGTGGTGGTGCTGGTGGTGGTGGTGTTTTTGTTTGGTTTTCGTGGTGGGGGTGTTGATGGTGGTGGTGGTGGTGTTTTTGTTTGTTTAATTGTTTTTGTGGTGGTTGTGGGTTTGGTTGTTTGTTTTTTCTTGTTTTGTTTTGTTTGTTTTGTTTTGCTGGTGGTTATGGTGTTTGTGGCTTGTGTACGTTTATGTGTATTTGTATTTTATCATCATTATTGTCTTTTTATCTTATTTTTATTTATTACTATTATTATTATCACTATTGTTCTTCTTCTTCTTATTTTTATTATTATTATTATTATCATCATCATCATCATCACCATTATTATCATCTTTTTTTTCTCAAGGCCTGACTAAGCGCGTTGGGTTACGCTGCTGGTCAGGCATCTGCTTGGCAGATGTGGTGTAGCGTATATGGATTTGTCCGAACGCAGTGACGCCTCCTTGAGCTACTGATACTGATACTGATACTGATGCTGATACATGACTTGTTTGCTAAATGAGGGTCGTGAGATGTCTCACCATCGGCAGTGGTCAACCCCCTGTCCACTTCCGGTGACACCCCCAAGACCCTGCCCCTTCCGCCACACACACACACACACCCACATCCACAGATCCCTCCCACATTGTGCTTGACAGGAAGACACAACCAGTTAGTGGTGTTCTCAGAGAAGAAACCACCAGTTAGTGGAAGACACCACCTGTTAGTGGAAGACACCACCAGTTAGTGGAGAACACTGTTATGGGCACCACTCGTTAGTGGAAGGTTAGGTGTTCTCAGAGAAGACACCACCAGTTGTGGAAGACACCACCTGTTATAGAGCACTAGGAAGACACAACCAGTTAGTGGTGTTCTCAGAGAAGAAACCACCAGTTAGTGGAAGACACCACCTGTTAGTGGAAGACACCACCAGTTAGTGGAAGACACCATCAGTTAGTGGAAGACACTACCAGTTAGCGGTGTTCTCAGAGAAGACACCACCAGTTAGTGGAAGACACCACCAGTTAGTGGTGTTCTCAGAGAAGACACTACCAGTTAGTGGTGTTCTCAGAGAAGACACTACCAGTTAGTGGTGTTCTCAGAGAAGACACTACCAGTTAGTGGTGTTCTCATAGAAGACACTACCAGTTAGTGGTGTTCTTAGAGAAGACACTACCAGTTAGTGGTGTTCTCAGAGAAGACACAATCAGTTAGCGGTGTTCTCAGATAAGACACCACCAGTTAGTGGTGTTCTCAGATAAGACACCACCTGTTAGTGGAAGACACCACCAGTTAGTGGAAGACACCACCAGTTAGTGGAAGACACTACCAGTTAGTGGTGTTCTCAGAGAAGACACAACCAGTTAGTGGTGTTCTCAGAGAAGACACTACCAGTTAGTGGTGTTCTTAGAGAAGACACTACCAGTTAGTGGTGTTCTCAGAGAAGACACTACCAGTTAGTGGTGTTCTCAGAGAAGACACTACTAACTCAGCCTCTGCAGGAGAACGTTCGCACTCTAGTGACTTCCGGAAGCTGTCAATGACTGGTGGTTATTGAATGCCAAGGAAACGTAAATTGCGAAATTATTATACTTAAGAAAAATTCTCGTAGCTGACAGATAATTGATCTTTGCACTTTACGTGTGGGGCCCCTTAATTAAGCAACGAAGGTGAGAATAGGTGTACAACATAAGTGGTCAGCAGAAGTGTGTGTGTGTGTGTGTGTGTGTGTGTGTGTGTGTGTGCGTGCGTGCGTGCGTGCCCGCACGTTTTGTGTAGACACATACAAATAGATGTACAGTGGCTAACCGCTCATTTATAAAGTAGCCCCTCTTAGTCTTGAAAGGAGAATCATTGAATAAAGCATCAAAATGAACTGCTGAACCCGGCAGTCCAACACTGGAAACCAAAGAACACACACACACACACACACACACACACACACACACACACACACACACACACACACACACACACACACACATATTCACACACACACACACACACACACACACACACACACACACACACACACACACACACACACCGAGCGAACAGCGCAAACAAGGTGTCTTGTCCTCAAAGGCTTCACAGGGTTTCCCATCGGTTGAAAACCTACACCACAACGGCGCGCGGAAACCGTTCCCCTCCTCTCGTTTCGACGACACGTTCAGGCATCGAAGGGCCTGTTCACAGACTGGGGTGTTCCGTTGCAAAGCGAAGCGAAGAAGAGACAAGTGGGTAAACATATCACTGGAGAATCGTTGTTCTGAGTCGTCTGTGCGTGTGGATCTTGCTGGTTTTTTTGTTTGTTTGTTTGTTTGTTTTCTTTCTTTCTTTCCAGCGCCTCGGTTTGCATGCGGTCAGACCTGTCTGCTGTTTGTTTTAAGGGGCATATAGAGCGTTTATCATTGTCTGATACAACTTCCTCAGCCTCTCCCATCACTCTTCTTCTATGCAGTCTTTTAAATCCAGTCTGAAGGCCCCACCTCTTTTTTTTTTTTTTTTTTTCTTTTTTTTTTTTTCCCTCGTGGATAATTCACTACAGCGTCATTGTCTTTTGGGCTTCAGTTTGTTTCTGACAACGACTCTTGTGACAATTCTTCGGTTGCATTTTTCTCCCTCCTGCTTCAGACTTTTACATTGCTTTTTTTTTTCTCCCTCCTATGCCAGTTACTGCAAGCAACCCCCCCCCTACCCCCCCTCCCCCTCCCGCCTCTCTCTGGCACTCCCCTCATAATTAGGACCACAGACAGACAGAGAGACCTGCGTGCACACACTGTATTATTTTTAAATCCAATATTACAGTTAATAAAAAGGACACTATAAAGATGCCACTGTGACAGAACAATGCAAGTGCCACTACATCTATCACTGGTTGTTGTACACAAACGTGCGCGTGAACCGGTCCGCGTAGATGAAATCCTTGGCTCGCGTGTCGAGATTGATAAAGACTGCAATGAACTCTGTTCGAAACACTGCACCTGCCAGTCTCTCTCACTGAACACCAAAGAAGACACACACCCACGGAACAGCTACAATAGGTATGTTATCCCCAAAGCCTTCCACGTTTGACAGAAAATGCTGTTTGCTTGAACACCTAGAATGAAGTTCTGAGACGTTTCTCACGTCTCCCCCTGACATTTCTCACGTCTCCCTCTGACGTTTCTCACGTCTCCCTCTGACGTTTCTCACGTCTCCCTCTGACGTTTCTCACGTCTCCCTCTGACATTTCTCAGTTCTCACTCTGACGTTTCTCACTTCTCCCTCTGACATTTCTCAGTTCTCACTGTCAGGTTTCTCACTTCTCCCGTCAGCATTGTCGTTGGTCTTGGTACTGTGCCATTCGCAGGTGGGGTGTTAGGCAGAAAGCGAGAGGACACGTTGGCATACATATTCCTGGAATATGTATTGACCCGAGTCATGGAGTGGGACAGTCTTCTAGCAACGCCGCAGTTAGCTTCCAGTCTGGCCATCCAGTTTTCTGTGAGGAACCTCTTCAACTGTTCAACTGTCAACATTACCCTTTGGGCTTTTTGTATATTTGTTTGTTTGTTTTCGGGTTGGTTTGTTTTTTTGTTTGTTTTGTTTTTGCTACCCATCACCTGCACCGTTTCAGTGGCATTACTCCCACGCCGCTCATTCCGAGTCCCCGCCCATACACAACCACACCCGGGTTCGTCTGTCGCAGTCCCATTGCCGGCAGTCCACAGGGAACCATCCACTACCTTTTGGGTTTGAGGTACCTGTCCATTGGGGTTGCTGCCAGTCCAGTCATTTGGTAACCCCCCCCCCCCCCACCCCCCATGCCTCCACATCTGCTCCCCTTCTCTCTGCCCACATTGCCACCACACGTCAGTGTCATGACAAGACACACACACACAAGAACACTTAACACACAAACGGATGTACAAGCATTATACACTGACGACAAGCACGTGCACACACATCCACGTTGTCATGTTACGAGACTCCAGTTCAGTTCACTTCAGTTTGTTTTTTTTCTCCAAGGAGGCGTCACAGCGTTAGGGCAATTCCATACACGCTATATACCACATCTGCTAAGCAGATGTCTGACCAGCAGCGTGACCTAACGCAAGGAAGGAGACTGTTTGAAAACACATACCATGAACCTAGAACTCCCGCCATGACCCTCCCCCCCCCCCCAGTCTGAATCTGAACACCAAAGAACACATGGGGACAGCGACAACAAGGCGTGCTTACCTTCAAACAGGCTTCACAGGACCTCCATCAGGTTGAAAAACCTACGCTAAGCTTTATTTCTAGAAACCCGATTTTCTCTTCTCTTCTATTCTCTTCTCTCTCCTCTTCTCTTCTCTTCTCGCGTTTCCGACAACACGTACTACGCATCGCCGTCGGCGCTGTTCACACACGGGTGTTGTGCAAAGCGAGGGAGACAAGTGCGTCAACATATCACTGGATTATAATTGTTCTCGTGTCGTCTGTGCCGTGCGTGGAGTGCTGGGGCTTGCTTCCTTCAGTGCCAAGGCACCCCCCCCCCCCCCCCCGTTTTATAAAAGCAATGCAGTTAGACCGTCTGCTGCCGGTTGTCGTATGTGTGTGTATACAGGGTTCCTGGGGATTTCGGAGAGAGAGAGTCAACACTGCCGGTTTTTGATCTCTCTCTCTCTCTCTCTCTCTGTCGACCACCTGAAGTTGTCTGTTCTTTGATCCACCCCCACACATCCACTCCCACCCTTAATCAAGTTCTTTGATCTTTTTTTCTCTGTCCACATTTTCTCACTCTCTACCCCCACCCCCCTCCCCCCACCTCCCCAACAATCTCTCTTCAAGCCTTTGTCCTTTCATTACCCCTGTCACACACACACACACACACACACACACACACACACACACACACACACACACACACACACACACACACACACACACACACACACACGCCCTCGTCGCAGGAAAACAAAGATATTGTCTGGTTAACGCTCGCATGCACGCTAACGAAAGATATTTAACACAGTGAGTGTAATGCAACCTGAACTGTTTTGAAAACTTTCTTCTTCTTCTTCTTCTTCTTCTTCTTCTTCTTCTTTTCATTTTAAACAAATACTGGATAAACCATACCTACATTCTTTCTGTAAGTAAAACGTGACAACAATGTTTCTTATCTGTTAACCCTGTTACTTATCACAGCCACAAAGACATACGATCGTTTTTGTTTGAATCTCTATCTACACACAGGTGTGCATCTCTTGCAATGCAGAAGCTCCCTCCCTCACAACTTGGGTCAAGACACGCCCGTTCACCAGGCAGGATACGAGAAGTCTCTCAGCTAGCTGGCTGCCCAGCAGAGTTTTTGACCGCTGGAAAAGAGGGTCAGAAACAGAGAGAGAGGCATAGAGATAGGGATACAAGGAGACGATAGCTGGAAGAGAGGGTCAGAAACAGAGAGAGAGAGGCATAGAGATAGAGATACAAGGAGACTATAGCTGGAAAAGAGGGTCAGAAACAGAGAGAGAGAGGCATAGAGATAGAGATACAAGGAGACGATAGCTGGAAAAGAGGGTCAGAAACAGAGAGAGAGGCATAGAGATAGAGATACAAGGAGACTATAGCTGGAAGAGAGGGTCAGAAACAGAGAGAGAGAGGCATAGAGATAGGGATACAAGGAGACTATAGCTGGAAGAGAGGGTCAGAAACAGAGAGAGAGAGGCATGGAGATAGAGATACATGGAGACGATAGCTGGAAAAGAGGGTCAGAAACAGAGAGAGAGAGGCATGGAGATAGAGATACAAGGAGACTATAGCTGGAAGAGAGGGTCAGAAACAGATAGAGAGAAGCATAGAGATAGGGATACAAGGAGACGATAGCTGGAAAAGAGGGTCAGAAACAGAGAGAGAGAGAGGCATGGAGATAGAGATACAAGGAGACTATAGCTGGAAGAGAGGGTCAGAAACAGATAGAGAGAAGCATAGAGATAGGGATACAAGGAGACGATAGCTGGAAAAGAGGGTCAGAAACAGAGAGATAGAGAGGCATAGAGATAGAGATACAAGGAGACTATAGCTGGAAAAGAGGGTCAGAAACAGAGAGAGAGAGGCATGGAGATAGAGATACAAGGAGACTATAGCTGGAAGAGAGGGTCAGAAACAGAGAGAGAGAGGCATGGAGATAGAGATACAAGGAGACTATAGCTGGAAAAGAGGGTCAGAAACAGAGAGAGAGGCATAGAGATAGAGATACAAGGAGACGATAGCTGGAAAAGAGGGTCAGAAACAGAGAGAGAGGCATAGAGATAGGGATACAAGGAGACGATAGCTGGAAAAGAGGGTCAGAAACAGAGAGAGAGGCATGGAGATAGAGATACAAGGAGACTATAGCTGGAAAAGAGGGTCAGAAACAGAGAGAGAGGCATAGAGATAGAGATACAAGGAGACGATAGCTGGAAAAGAGGGTCAGAAACAGAGAGAGAGAGAGGCATGGAGATAGAGATACAAGGAGACGATAGCTGGAAAAGAGGGTCAGAAACAGAGAGAGAGAGAGGCATAGAGATAGAGATACAAGGAGACGATAGCTGGAAAAGAGGGTCAGAAACAGAGAGAGAGAGAGGCATAGAGATAGGGATACAAGGAGACTATAGCTGGAAGAGAGGGTCAGAAACAGAGAGAGAGAGAGGCATGGAGATAGAGATACAAGGAGACGATAGCTGGAAAAGAGGGTCAGAAACAGAGAGAGAGAGAGGCATGGAGATAGGGATACAAGGAGACGATAGCTGGAAAAGAGGGTCAGAAACAGAGAGAGAGAGAGGCATGGAGATAGAGATACAAGGAGACTAATGCAGAGAAGTAGGGGAAGAAGAAGAAACGGAACTATGTGAATAACACTGATGAAACAGTCTTGTCTTTGTCTGGCCTTGTGACTCTTTTTTTTAATTTTTTATTCCGACCTTTTCATGGATAGAATAGATAGATTAATGAAGTTTACAGTTGACATCCATCCATTTGTTCATGCAGGCTCGCGAACACACACACACACACACACACACACACACACACACACACACACACACACACACACACACACACACACGCATAGATAGATTAATGAAGTTTACAGTTGACATCCATCCATTTGTTCATGCAGGCTCGCGAACACACACACACACACACACACACACACACACACACACACACACACACACACACACACACACACACACACGAATAGATAGATTAATGAAGTTTACAGTTGACATCCATCCATTTGTTCATGCAGGCTCGCGAACACACACACACACACACACACACACACACACACACACACATTTCTAAACTTCCGCGCGCACACACACACACACACACACACACACACACACACACACACACACACACACACACACAACCACACACACATTTCTAAACTTCCGCACACACACACACACACACACACACACACACACACACACACACACACACACACAAAGCGACCCGAATGATCACCTTCCTCTCAAACAACAAACAAAACAAAACAAAACAAGACAAAACAAAACCAAAAACCCAAAACAAGATAACAATCTCTCCTGTTGGAAACAGAAAACTTGGAGAAGTGGGGGTGTGGGGGCTGGCGGGGTGGCTAACAGCATAGTTCTTCAGGCTCTCAGTGTCATGATAGGCTTGTAGCCATGACCAGCACCACCCAAGGAAAAGACAGCTGGGTTCAGCGTGAGGTCACCATTAGTTCGTGTGGGAAGGCAGCGAATGATCCTTGTGACTGACTGTTCATGGTTAGGGGTGCGGTAGGTCGGTATACGTCGGGGTACGTACCTCCCACCCTCGCGAGAGGGGGGGTGACGTGCGTTTGTGTCTGAGTGTGTTCGCGTGTGTGTACAGGAAACCCTTGTGTGTGTGTGTGTGTGTGTGTGTGTGTGTGTGTGTGTGTGTGTGTGTGTGTGTGTGTGTGTGTGTGATATGGGTATGCATATGTGATTCCTATCCTGTTTGTATTTTGCTTTCTAAATCAATTATATAAAATTATTGTATTATTATATATATATTATTATATTATAATTATATAATTAATTCAAAATTAATATTTGTACTTTTTATGTATGTACTATCTCTTTGTTTTTCACCACAAATATTCCGTGTGACCCCGGCACACTTGGTAATGATGACATAATTATTCTATTCTATTCTGTTCTATTCTATTTTGTTATATTCCATTCCATTCTATGGGAATTGGAAGGATGGAAATAGAAAATGTTTGTTTCGCGGTTGAATTGTGTAAATAATTTTTTTTTAAATCCCTTTTTTTGTGATTTGTGTTCGTACAATTGTATTTTATCCATCGCTTCTCATTTTGTATTGTGGAAACTGGGTTTTTTTCCCCCATAGCCACGCTTACTCTTTTTCAAGAGTCTGCATGTTTGCGCGAATCAGTTCTGTGCGGCTCGGTTGGGTTGTGTTCGGTAGCTCAAGGAGGCATCACAGCGTTCGGACGAATCCATAATTATACGCTACACCACATCTGCTAAGCAGATACCTGACCATCAGCGTAACCCTACGCGCTTAGTCAAGCCTTGGGGGAAAAAAAGGATGTCATGAATCTATATTTTGACACACATGTATACAAAGAATAATATTCACTGGAGGGGGTGTGGTGTCCTATAATTTTGTGAATTCAGTTAGCTCTAATTTGCCTTTCTCTCTCTCAAGCTGGTTGGCGTACGCTGTTTAACATGTCCATCTTTTTATACTTATCTGTTTAATCATTCATTTATGTCAATCACACCTTTTGACGGAATCATTTTCTTGAGAAAATAATTGACGTATAGTTCTGAAGTTGATTTTGGCGACATGTAAGGAGAATCGAACGGCCTTGTTGTCAGTGAATTATGGAAGTAATTATGCCTCGCAATATGTAGATATCGATCTTGAAAGGTTACGGAAGGAGGCGTTGGGGAAAACACACGTGTGTGTGTGTGTGTGTGTGTGTGTGTGTGTGTCTGTGAGTGTGTGTGTGTGTAAGATATATAGTCTTTAAAGGTACATATGGGTGTGTACGTTTGAATTTTTCTTCAGTTTAACGTCTTTCCACTTGAAGTGATATTAGACGTTTGAATTCGTCTGTGTGTGCGTGTGCATGTTTGTACGTGTGTTTGCATGTGTTCGATATAGGTGTGGGCGTGTACGTGTGGTTTAAAGGAAGTGACGGCATGCGACACGCCCACTTCTGGAATCCTCATGACTCAGATTGCCTGAACCTTGCTCTCACATCGATCTGAGGACTGAAATGTGTGCTCTCTCTCACTCTTGTATCTGTCTGTCTCTCTCTCTCTGTGTCTCCCCCTCTCTCTCTTTCTCTCTCTCTCTCTCCGACACCCTCTCTCTCCACCTTCACTCTCTCTCCACCCTTCTCTCTCTCTCCCTCTCTCTCTCTCTCTCTCTCTCTCTCTCCCTCTCTCTCTCACACACACACACACACACACACACACACACACACACACACACACACACACACACACACACACACACACACATACATACATACATACATACATACACACAAATGAAGAGGGTAGATGATGATTATCACATTTGACCTGGGGATGTGAATAATCTGAATATATTCAACACCTTCTTATGCCTTCGCACTTTCATTCGGACGGCATTCTTAAGTTATACGTAAGGATGACGTCATTGAGACAGCAATGAATGAATTCATAAGTATATACGATAAAAAACAAATTAAAAACAACAAAAAAAACCCACTGGAATTTGAAGAAAAGAAACACAGAAACAGCATTTACATGAAAAACACAGCTATTGTGATGCCCAGCAAGACTGTTCGTGGACGACCGATTTTCGTACAATCACACACACACACACACACAAGGAGTGTGGGGGGGGAGGGGGGGAATGGAAAAGAAAAATATACAAAAATACCATCTACACCAAAAACCATAACTACCATAACATTCCAGCAAGACTGTATGATGACATACGCACGTAGACTACCGATCTGGCCGGGCGAGGCGATGGGCCCATCAGATGGATGACATTTCCTTATTGTGGCTTCGTGTCTCATTGGGTGGAGAGCTGTTCGTGTTGATGAATGACGTTGTTTTGTTTTTTTTATACACGTCATGTTCTGATCGCCAACTGGAAGGGAAGGTGGGGGAGGGGTAGAGGATGGGGTGGGGGGGGGGCAAAGGGGAAGGTAACTTTTTTTTTTTCTTTTTTTTTTTTTAATTTCTTTTTTGCAGTTTCAGTAGAGCGGACACACAGACACATACACGAAGAAAGAGAGGAGGGAGAGACACAGAGACAGACAGAGTAACCTTGAGAAATATGTATATATATATATATATATATATATATATATATATGTGTGTGTGTGTGTGTGTGTGTGTGTGTGTGTGTGTTTGTATATATATATATATATATATGTGTGTGTGTGTGTGTGTGTGTGTAATAAACTTATATTCATGTGTGTGTATGTGTATGTATATATTTGTATGTATGTGTGTTTGTATCTACCTATCTGAAATATGTATTGTAGGAAAAATGTGATGTGAGTCTATGTCTATATATTTATTTCATTCTATTATATTTTATTTCATTTTTATTCTTTTTTTTTTACGTATTTTTTTATGTCACTTAGTCTTAAATTTGTATATCTTATTGCAAAGCGCGGTGAGCCCCATTTGAGATGGTGGTACGGCGCTATATAAGCCTGCATATTATTATTATTATTATTATTATTAAATATTGCAGACTTATCCCCTTCAGTTTGACTTACCTGTCTGCATATAATACATTATCATTTGTTTGTGTGTGTTTTTTTGTTGTTGTTTTTGGGAGGGGGGGGGAGGGGGTGTTGGGGGGGGGATGTTGTGTGTTTTTTCGTGGTTTTTTTGTGTGTTTTTTTCTTTTGTTTTGTTTTTGGGGGGGTGTTGGGGGGGGGATGTTGTGTGTTTTTTCGTGTGTTTTTTTTGTTTTGTTTTTTATCTTTTCACGTATTTTTCCTCCTGGTCTGTTTTCTGTTTGTTTTCTCATGGTTTGGTTTTTTTTATTTGTTTGTTTGCTTCAGTTGACACTTTAGTCACTCGCGCGTAATCTGGCACGTAAATTCTCTGTTGCTGTTATAGTCTGGATGATGTTGCTGCTGCCGTTGTACAATCATTTGTTCCTCTGATTGCATTCTTTCATTGCTCGTGTCAGGGTTTTGGTATTCACACCAAATGATTCGTTATTTCACCGATAGTTTATTAACTTTTCCGGGGTTTTGTTGTTGTTGGTTTTGTGTGTGTGTGTGTGTGTGTGTGTGTGTGTGTGTTGGGGGTTTGTTGGGTTTTTTGGAGGGGGGGGGGGGGTGTTGTTTTTTTGTTGTTTTTTTTAAACGATTGGAGAAGCTTTGTTATGTTACTTTTGGTAAAACATTCGTACTCTTATCTTTGTCTCTCTCTCTCTCTCTCTCTCTCTCTCTCTCTCTCTCTGTATGTGTGTGTGTGTGTGTGTGTGTGTGTGTATGTGTGTGTGTGTGTGTGTGTGTGTGTGTATGATATTCCCTCTTGCTCTCTCACTCTTTTTCTGTGTTTTGCCTCCCACCTCCTGTTCACCCTCACCCCCACCCGCCTCGCCGCTGATTTTTAACTCCAGTTTTAAAATACTCTAAATCGGTCTTGCGTATGTAAGCAAGTAACAGTGTAGGGGGGGGGGAGGGGGGTAGGTAAATTAGGAAGGGGGGGGAGGAGTGGATGGAGGGGGGTTACGAATTCTCTTTGATACCCCTCCCCCACCCCAACCACCCCCTCACCCCACACACCCCTACCCCCAAACCCCACCCCCTCCCTTGAAACCTGACTCCTTTTGGGGTGCAGGGTACAACGGGAGATCCAGGTACTACCCGCCCCTCCCCCCCCCCCCCCACAACCCCCCACCCGACCCCACCCCCACCCCCTGTTTTTCAAGATCAAAAGGATGCTGAGAACTACCCGTTACCGGAATTCATGATGAATCCGCCAGACGTTATGTCTGTCGCTTAAGCTCCACCCTTCCCCCCACCCCTCCCCCACCTCCCACTTCCCCCCCCCTCGTCTCCCCATCCCCACCCACCCATCCCACCCCCACGTCCCCTACATTCGCTAACGTAGACAACAGCCCCCCCCCCCTCCCCCCTCCCCACAGCCCAGTGGATTAAAAAAAGGGGGTGGGTGGGGTGGGGATGTGTGTGTGTGTGTGTGTGTGTGTGGAGGGGTGGGAGTGCGTGGGGGGAGGGAGGGGAAGACTGGCTTGTGGTGGTACTCAGTGTTTGTTGTGCGTGTTCGTGTTCGCACCGGTATTTGAACCCCTGGTAGCACGTTTCGTGTTTGGTTTTTTGTTGTGTTTTTTTTTTCCTTGTGTTGAGACATCAGGGTAAGCTACTCTCTCTCTCTCTCTCTCTCTCTCTCTCTCTCTCTCTCTCTCTCTCTCTCTCTCTCTCTCTCTCTCTGGCCTCCTCCTCCTCCTCCTCCTCGCCCCCCTTACCTCCCTCCACCCTCCACCCAGCACCCTTCCCTCCCCCCCCCCCCCACCCTAGCCCCTTTTCCCTGCTGCCCTGCCTTCGTCGTTCAGCTTTTTTTCTTTTTTTTTTTTTTTTTGATTCACTGATACACACACACACACTCTCTCACACACACACACAGAGAGAGAGAGAGAGAGAGAGAGAGAGAGAGAGAGAGATTAAAATGCACTCGGGTGACTTCTGAGGGACTTAATCGATTTCCTATTATTTGTTAACGTTGTGATTTTAAAGGATGATTGAAGGACACAGGTTATTATAATAGACGCATATGATTTAGAGGGAGAGAGAGAGGGGGGGTGAGAGAGAGATTACAATGCAATCAAATGACTTCCAAGGGACGTAATCGATTTCCTCTTATTTGTTAAGAACGTTGTTTTTAAAAGGATGATTGAAAGACATAAGATATTATAATGGACGCCGATGGTTTGGTGAGAGGGAGAGAGAGAGATTAAAATGCACTCAAATGACTTCCAAGGGACTTAATCGATTTCCTCTTATTTGTTAAGAACGTTGATTTTTAAAGGATGATTGAAAGACACAAGTTATTATAATGGACGCCAATGATTTGGACACACACACACACAGAGAGAGAGGGGGGGGGAGAGAGAGAGATTAAAATGCACTCAGGAGACTTCTAAGGGACTTAATCGATTTCCTCTTATTTGTTAAGAACGTTGTTTTTTTTAAATGAATATTTGAAAGACACAAGTTATTATAATGGCTGCAGATGATACGCAGAGAGGAGAGAGAGAGAGAGAGAGAGAGAGAGAGAGAGAGAGAGAGAGAGATATGTTAAAATGTACTCAGGTGCTTTGTTGGGATTTAGTTCGCTCTCTTCCTAGTCATTGAAGAAATCGATACATTAAAAAATAAGAGACTGAGAAAAGCAATTTATGATGCAAGCAGAAGACTTGCGTGCACACACACACACACACACACGCACGCACGCGCACACACACACACACACACACACACACACACACACACACACAGACAAGAGGTTAGGGGGAGGGGTAGAGAGACAGAGTGGATGGTAATATGTGACTGTATCACGGGAGCTCTCAAGGAAAGTGGAAGTGTAATTTCATTTGCGTTCACTTTTTTTCTTCTTTCTTTTTCGTTATCATTTAAGTTTTATAGTTTTCCTGAGTGTGAAGGTTTCCAAGAATAGGAAGCGACGAGGTTTAACCCCTTGAGTGCCAGGGGGGAAAAAAACAGTAGAAAATGGTGTTTCAAGTCGCAATACGATACGATACAATACTGCTTGCATAAATAATACAGTTAACAATTACAAACATCTATTTGATTCAGTACAGTACAATACAATACAATACTGCCGTGCATGCTACTGTGGATAAACGACATAATTACAGACATCTGTTTCAGTCATTCCCCTTTGAAATACAACAGCAGGGATGGTGGGTAAGAGACAGAGAGAACGGGGAAGACAGAGAGAGAGAGAGAGAGAGGAGGGAGGTTGAGAAGGAAAGTGAAGCAGAATCCAAACATCAAAAGCACGTGTTTGGACTGAACTTGGACACACACAACACACACACACACACACACACACACACACACACACACACACACACACACCACACAACACAACACAACACAACACAACACACACACACACACACACACACACACACACACACACACACACACACACACACAACACACACAACACAACACACACACACACACACACACACACACACACACACACCCCTCCACCCACCCACCTCCACACCCCCACAGACACAAAGAACAACGAAACACCCCCACCCCACCCCTACCACCCCATCTCCATCCCCCACCTCCCACCCCTCTTCCTCTCACCCCTCTCGCTTTTTTTTTTGGGGGGGGGGGGGCGTGGGGGGGGGTGGTGGTTCTGTCTATTCCTTATTCAAAAACCGTGCACCCCCGGCTTCCCATCCAAACACGGGTCATCTGCTTGTCGGCTCCCCTGCCGGGTTTAGGCCCTAGGTGTGAAATAATAGACCACGGAGCCTGGCAGACTGCGAGGGCCACAGAGACGTGCCCTGTGTTGACTTTGAGGTACGATAACATGGAGAAGAAAGAAAGAAAGAAGAAGAAGAAGAAGAATCCCCTCCAACCTCCCCCCCTCCCCCTACCCCCCCCCCCCCCCCACACACACACACACACCCAAAAAAAAAAGAAAAAAAAAGTAGAAAACTAACAAAAAAGATTTTTAAAAAGCGCGTGTAAGGAGCGTGTCAAATCCGCGCTTTTCGCGATTGCGCGCGCGTTTGTGGTTTTCATTTCGCGTGTCTGTGTTGTGTGTGTGATATGTGTGTTTTGTGTGTGTGTGTGTGTGTGTGTGTGTGTGTGTGTGTGTGTGTGATCCCGGCGCTGTCCTCGTTTCTCTCATTGTCCCTTGTATTATTATCAATTCTGCCTCCCCCCCCCCCCCCCGCCCCCCCCCCCTACCCCCTACCACCTACCCCCCACACCCGACTACACCCCGTCTGGCGTCATCATCCATGCACAGGGTGCGAGGAGGCAGAGGGTTTTGGAAAGTAACGAGGTCGAGAGAGTCGAAAGACAGACAGACAGACAGACAGACAGCAAGCCTGCGGCGAGACGTGATAGAGAAGGAGATGGAAACACGTTGCACGGACTGAGACGGCGAACTTGGGACGTCAGTAACTGGTTGGAACGCAGTCCGTACGCTCAGCTTGTTGCGTCCCACGAACTTATATTGAATGGTCTAAATCCTATTTGCGTCCCTCGAACTTATAACAAGTGGTATAAATCCTATTTGCGTCCCTCGAACTTATAATAAGTGGTATAAATCCTATTTGCGGCCCACAAACTTGTAAGTAGTATCAATTCTATTTGCGTCCCACGAACTTATAAATGGTATAAATTCTATTTGCGTCCCACGAACTTATACATAGTATAAATTCTATTTGCGTCCCACGAGCTTATAAATAGTATAAATTCTATTTGCGTCCCACGAACTTATAAATAGTATAAATTCTATTTGCGTCCCACGAACTTATAGATATGATAAATTCTATTTGCGTTCCACGAACTTATAAACAGCATAAATTCTTTTTGAATCCCACGAACGTAAAAATAGTATGAATTCTATTTGCGTCCAACGAACTTGTAAATAGTATGAATTCTATTTGCGTCCCACGAACTAATGAATAGTATAGATCTTATTTAATGTCCGTGACTGCGTCCCCTTGCGAACGAAAAATGAATGGGAAATTATATGTTTTGCGTTCGTTATATATCTTTATATCTGTTCGCCGGTCTATCTGTTTGTTACTGAACTGTCACGCATGCCTACATTTCTCTTCACCGTAACCGGTCAGACTGACACTTTGGCGCAGGGGCAAGTGACGTGACGTCTTGCGGGTTCCAGAGTTGAAGCCTTCCCAGTGCTTGTAGCTTAAGATATTACAGCAAAACGGAAAATTCTAAAACAACGGAGCCGGGCAGTTTGCTTATTCATTTATTTGCTTGTTTGTTTATCGTTTTATGGTGTTGGTTTTTGTGTTGTTGTTGTTGTTTTAATGTTCACACCAGAAACATTACAGGGTAGTATTACATACACAAGTACATTTTGGAAAAAAAAAAAAAGACAACAAAACATCAACAACTGAAAACAACGAAGTAAATCGTTTTCTGTATTTACTTATTCTTTTTTTTTTCTTTTTTTTTTCCTTTTTTTTTCGGGGGGGGGGGGGGGTTGGTTTGAGGGGTGGGGGTGGGGGTGGGGCCCGTGGGGAAGTGGGGTGTGAAAGGAGAGAGACCGGGAGAGAGCTTCATGAAAGTGAGAAGTATGCATTAACCCCCCCCCTACACACACACACACACACACCCCATTGATCTCTCCCCCCCCACACACACACACACACCCGCCCCACCCCCGGTGCCCCGTGTGTCTGGCACACAGAACATCGTGCAACGTACGTATCTTAATTTTAAACTTGACACGTATCTTAACCAAGAAGTATTTCATACCGAAGCGAACCCCCCGATAACAGAGTATGGCTTCCTACCTGGCGAGGTAAGAAACGGTCATACACGTAAAAGCCCACTCGTGTACATACGAGTGAACGTGGGAGTTGCAGCCCACGGCGAACGAAGAAGTAGAAGAAGAAGAAAAAGATCGAAGCGAAACTCGGAAGCTGTATGTAGTTCGCAATGTTTACACACACACACACACACACACACACACACACACACACACACACACACACACACACACAAACATATACATTCCTACAGTGGTCGGCGTGTGAACATAATAATCATACTCTCCGCTTTGCACGCACACACACACACACACACACACACACACACACACACACACACCTGCTGTTCAGAGCTCTCCATGTGGAGTTACCTTTCATGATATCACGTTTCATTGCCCTTGGTTTGCTCTCACGGTGCATCGGGCATCAAGAAGGGATTAAGTCCCTTTTCATCTTTGACATTTTCTCCTACTGTCGTCTTTTCTGGTTGGAGGTGCGGTGTGACTATCAGTATTTTTTGTTTGTTTGTTTGGGTGGTTTTTTTTGTAAAGCTTGATGTTTGAATGTGTTGCGTCTGTGACAGATTGGATGTCTTCGCTCAAAACATTTTTGTTTTGGTTTGGTTTGGTTTGGTTTGCTTGTGTGTGTGTGTGTGTGTGTGTGTGTGTGTGTGTGTGTGTGTGTGTGTGTGTGTGTGCAGAAACAGTTCGTGCGCGCGCCACAAACCCCAAATGACTGAATGAATGAATGAATGATTATGGATACTGACGTAGCGCCTGTCCTCGGTCCGAGACCAAACTCTGAGCGCTTTCCCTTACAAAGTTGGGGGGATCATTTTGCACAACAGTCTGCCTACCTGGGTATAGAGCCGACTGACGACTGCCATTTGGGCGCTCATCATTCGTTTCCTGCATCATTCGGTTAGATTTCAGGCACGTACACACTCTTACACACTCGGACAAACATGTAATATTTCACGTGTACGACCGTTTCGTTTATTTTACCCCCCGCCATGTAGGCAGCCATACTCCGCGGTCGGATCCACACAAGTGCAGAAGAAACGCCGTTCAGAGCACCACACTTGTATGAAGTCATGAGATTTTTTGGCCAGCCATTTTACAGGTTTTGTGGGGCCCCCCCATTGGTGTCAACAGGCGTCAGACCTCCTTCGAGGATTAAATCCCGTTTTCATTGTTGGGTGTTGCTCGTAGTGTCGTCTTTTCAGATGGGATATGGGATGTTAGTGTGGGTTTTGTGACGCTCCGTGCTCGGGTAATGCGTTGAATTTCTCCACTGTGAATGTCGTTGTGCGCTTGGCCCTGTGAAGGGAAAGGGGGCATGGGGAGGGAGGGGGGGGAGGGAGGGAGGGTGCGATGTGTGTGTGTTGTGTGTGTGTGTGTTGTGTTGTGTTGTGTGTGTGCTGTTGGCCCAAATGTAAATTTATGTCAATCTGCGATATAAACGTGTGTGTGTGTGTGTGTGTGTGTGTGTGTGTGTGTGGTTTAAACGTTTTTTGCTGTGACTGATCTTTGTCACTCTAAATCTATCTGTCTGTCTGTCTCTGTGTCTGTCTGTCTGTCTGTCTGTCTGTCTGTCTGTCTCTCTCTCTCTCTCTCTCTCTCTCTCTCTCTCTCTCTCTCTGTGGATATATTTTTCTGGTTTCCAGTCTGAACAGGATGACAATCCTCGCTTGTGGCACAATTTTCAATACATCCTTCGTGTCAGTTCTTGAAAGTTTCAGTTTCAGTTTCAGTTTCAGTCTCTCGGGGAGGCGTCAGTGCGTTCGGACAAATCCACATACGCTGCACCACATCTGCTAGGCAGATGCCTGACCAGCAGTATTAGCCAACGCGCTCAGTTGAGCCTTGAGTGCATGCTCAGATATCTGTGTACCTGTGAATTTTTCTCCTACAGGATTTTGCCAGAGTACAGCGCTCTCGTGTCCAACCATGTCAAACACCGGATGATTCGTTTATTTCATTCATTCTTTCTTTCCTTCATTCATCCATTCTCCATTCATTCGTTTATTTACACACACACACACACACACACACACACACACACATATATATATATATATATATATATATATATATATATATATATATGATAGTCAGTCGTGTCCGACTATGACCATCAGAACAGCAGAGTAGGCAACTGCTGTTCCGACTATTTGGGCTAGAATTTGATTATAGTGGAGAGTGTCTTGCCCAAGTTACATCCCCACTCTCTCGGCCAAGAGGGTTTTAGGACAGTCGGCGTTGGGATGGTTCCCAAAGGCCAACCAGCCCACAAGGCTGCAGCACTAAGAGCCAGTGCAATTTTGCCTCCTAGTTTGAGAATCATAGTCCATCACAAAAGACCAAGCTGTAAATGATTTCCCATTGATTGGAGAAACCATTGATAGTACAGCTCTCACTTTGCTGTTGGCCCA
Source organism: Babylonia areolata (assembly GCF_041734735.1). Lineage (NCBI taxonomy): Eukaryota > Metazoa > Mollusca > Gastropoda > Neogastropoda > Buccinidae > Babylonia > Babylonia areolata. The sequence goes on from NC_134900.1 coordinate 26,524,642, forward strand.
AATGTAAACTTATGTCAATCTGTGATATAAGCCGAGTGTTGGGGCAAAGGAATGCCAACAGCACGTGTACACATCACATAACACGTGACCAAATGACACATGCTTCAGGTCTGCTAAAATTGTCGTCGTCTCGTTTGAGAGACAACAAATGAATGCGTTTGTATTCTGCGACAGGTGTTATTCAACTTGTTGCCATGCCTTTCGCTGACGTGATTTTTACATGTGCATAGAGTTTCCGCGGAATTTCCTTTTGGATGAGGGGGGTCGGGAGGGTGTGTGTGTGTGTGTGTGTGTGTGTGTGTGTGTGTGTGTGTGTGTGTGTGTGTGTGTGTGTGTGTGCGTAGAGGGGGTCGGGGGGCAGGGTTCCTGAACTGCACACCCGCAAACTGCACACTTCACAGCATTTTATGTAAGGTTGTTTATCTCGCCATTGACTGTTCATTGCACCCAGTTGTGTTCTCGTTGTCATTGGACGTTCATTGGGGATTAAATCCCGACTGATTCCCCCCCTTTTTTTTCATTCAGGGTTCCCAGCTTGTCGTCATTTGTTTGATACGTCTGTGAAAGCTCCCTGCATGAATATGCTGCGAACGGTGTGGTGTCTCTCTTGATCTGATTTGGGAGGGTGTTTTACGATGGGAGATTGTGTGTGTGTGTGTGTGTGTGTGTGATCCCGGCGCTGTCCTCGTTTCTCTCCTTGTCCCTTATATTATTATTAATTCTGTCCCCCCCACCCAACCCCCCACCACCACCCCCACCCACTGTGTGTGTGTGTTTGTGTGTGTGTGTGTGTGCGAGCGCGCGCGTGCGTGTGTGTGTGTGTGTTTGTGTGTGTGGTTGTGTGTGTGTGTGATATTTTAACTTTCTGGTTGTGACTGTTACATTCTCTCTCCCTCTTCCTCCCCCCTCTCTCTCTCCCTCCCTCCCTCTCTCTCCTCTTTCAGTTTCTGTCTCTCCCCCACTCTCTCCCTCTCTCTCTCTCATCTCTCTCTCTCTATCTGTCTTTCTCTCTCTTTGTGTCACTGTTTGTTTGTTTTTTTGTTTGTTTTGTTTTTTGTCTCTCTCTGCCTCTGTCTGTCTGTCTCTCTCTCTCGCTCCCTCTTTCCGCTTCTCTCTCTCTCTCTTTCTCTCTCTCTCCCCACCCTCCTCTCTCTCCCTTCCCTCCTCTCTCTCCCTCTATCCCCCTCTCTCTAACTCTTTCTCTCTCACCTCTGTCTGCCCCTCTCTGTCTGTCTGTCTGTCTCTCTCTATCTTTATCTCTTTCTCTCTCTCGGTCTCTCGCTGTGTTATACTTGCACATTATACACGTGTTAAGTATTAAGTATAACAACATTTATGTGTGTATATGTTTGTGTGTCTCTTAGAACAACGGCGAATGTGTAAGTCGGCCAAAGTGCTAATGTCTTCACCGTTGGAAAATAAAGATTCATTCATTCAAAGATTCATTCATTCATTCATTCTCTCTCTCTCTCTCTCTCTCTCTCTCTCTCTCTCTCTCTCTCCCTCTCTCTCTCTCTCTCTCTCTCTCTCTCTCTCTCTCTGTTTCCGCTTGTCTCCAATGTCAAACACCGGATGGTTCATGTCATCTCTCTCCAGTTCCCTTTTCTCTCTCTCAGCCATTCTGTTCATGCAGCTACTGTGAAATGTTTCTTATTCAACGCATCTCTATTGTCCATGTGGGAACAGACAGATTTCTCGTCTCCGCAGTTCAGTGAACTCACTGTATCCAGCTGCCAGTGCACGAGGCATTGATTTGATGATCGTCGGATGCGTTTCTCGCTTTACTGTCTAAAAAAAAAGGGGGGGGGGGATAAAAAAAAGAAATAGAAACTAAAAAAAACTTCTGACACGACTGTCGGATTTGCGAAACTTGAATGACTGGATATGGTTTGGATGATCTCGCTGTTCACGACTGATTATCATACACATGTTTTCCGGTATCAAAAGTATCATGTTAAACAATATCACACAACAGTAACAAAAACCATGAACAGAATGCTTCATCTCATCCGAATGACTAGCGTCCAGACCACCACTCAAGGTCTAGTGGAGGGGGAGAAAATATCGGCGGCTGAGCCTTGATTCGAACCAGCGCGCTCAGATTCTCTCGCTTCCTAGGCGGACGCCATCACTTCAGTAAAAGGTTATAAAAAAAAAAAAATGCAATGTACAACTGACCTATCATGCTTATGCAGACCTCGTCTTGTAAGGTTGTGAATAAAATTATGATATTTTATCTTATTACATGTATGTATTTGAATTTTATTCTTAAATAGTTTCTGAGAATTTTTACGAAAGGTTTGAAACGGAATAGATGAAATGAAACTATTTGAATTTTATTCTTAAATAGTTTCATTTCATCTATTGCGTTTCAAACCTTTCGTAAAAATTCTCAGTCTGCGTGTGTGTATGGGCATAATAATACATGGGCGTCTGTGCCTACGTGAACTTCTGTGTGTGCGTGCACCTCTGTGTGTGTGTGTGTGTGTGTGTGTGTGTGTGTGTGTGTGAAATAATGTTTCATGCATGATTGCTTCAACAAGACAGTTCCATCGTGTTGTGTTCACTCGACTTCAATCCAGTATTTATTCGCTTGAGCGCTTCAGCGATGCATGTCATTGATAGACAAGACATTAAACGTCATTTACTCGGTCGCTTTTCTACTGATTGTGACCTTTTTTTTTTTTTGCTTTTCATAAGGCTCTCTTGCGATTGGCTGTGCGATACGAGAGAGAAAGAGGGGGCGGGGAGTGGGGTTCGGGAGTGTGAAAGGGGTGGGGTTTAGATAACGTTGGGGAGTCCTGTTATCTTCTTGTTAATGGAGGATGTGAAGTGTGGACAATCTGTACGGCACTTCATCACGTGCAAAAACGTTTTGAGCTCGGGTGAAATAAGAAAGGTTGTCAATGTGATGGGTTTGGGGTTGTTTTTTTTTTGTTGTTGTTGTGTGTGTGTGTGTGTGTGTGTGTGTGTGTGTTTGTGTATGTCTCTGTGTGTGTGTCTGTATATGTGTGTGTGTGTGTGTGTGTGATATGTCATCATTATCATCATTACTGCAATATTCTGTCATAACTCTTGTGCCCGAAACCGGACAAGCACAACTGGACTCCACCAACCTTGCTGCGGGTGGGGTTAGGGAGTGTGAAAGGGGTGGGGTTTAGATAACGTTGGGAGTCCGGTTATCTTCTTGTTGATGGAGGATGTGAAGTGTGGACAATCTGCACGGCACTTCATCACGTGCAAAAAAGTTCTGAGCTCGGGGGAAATAAGAAAGGTTGTCAATGTGATGTGTTTTTTGTTTTGTTGTTGTTGTTGTTTGTGTGTGTGTGTGTGTGTGTGTGTGTGTGTGTGTGTGTGTGTGTTATTATTATTATTAAACTGAGCTGACTCAACTCTTCTGATTGCCATCTGACCCTTCTGCATTTCGCATGCACGCACGCACACACGCACCGACACACACACACTCTCTCTCTCTCTCTCTCTCTCTCTCTCTCTCTCATTCATATGAGTGACTGACTTAGCATGCTTGTGAGGTGTGTGTGTGTGTGCCTGTCTGTCTGTGCCTGTGTCTGTGTTTGTGTGTGTGTATGTGTGTGTGTCTGTGTGTGTGTTTGTGTATGTCTGTGTGTGTGTGTGTGTGTGTGTGATATGTCATCATTATCATCATTACTGCAATATTCTGTCATAACTCTTGTGCCCGAAACTTGACAAGCACAACTGGACTCCACCAACCTTGCTGCGGGTGGGGTTAGGGAGTGTGAAAGGGGTGGGGTTTAGATAACGTTGGGAGTCCGGTTATCTTCTTGTCGATGGAGGATGTGAAGTGTCGACAATCTGCACGGCACTTCATCACGTGCAAAAATGTTCTGAGCTCGGGGGAAATAAGAAAGGTTGTCATTGTGTTTTTATATGTGTGTGTTTTTGGGGAGTTGTTTTTTTTTTATAACATTTTTTTTTATATTAAACTGAGCTGACTGAACTCTTCAGATTGCCATCTGACCCTTCTGCATTTCGCATGTACGCACGCGCACACACACACACACACACACACACACACACATTCATATGAGTGACTGACTTAGCATGCTTGTGTGGTGTGTGTGTGTGTGTGTGTGTGTGTGTGTGTGTGTATGTCTGTGTGTGTGTGTGTGTGTGTGTCTCTGTGTGTGTTTGTGTATGTCTGTGTGTGTGTGTGTGTGTGTGTGTGTGTGTGTGTTATGTCATCATTATCATCATTGCTGCAATATTCTGTCATAACTCTTGTGCCCAAAACCTGACAAGCACAACTGGACTCCACCAGCCTTGTTGCGTTGCCCCCCCCCCTCCACCCCCATCCCCCCCACCAGCACCCCCACCCTCCCCCCAAAAAACAAAAACCCGCTGTATCCGGTTACATCGTTACATCATTTACCACAACATTGGCCGATCCTAATTTCCTCCATGTCATTTTGCGGTTTGGTGCCACAGAGTTGACAAAAGGGGGTAAGGAGTGGAGGGGGGGGGGGTTGTTCGGTTATTGATTGATTGATTGATGTGGATACTTCTATAGCGCCTATCCTCGGTCAGAGACCAAGCTCTAAGCGCTTTACATACACGGGGACATTTGCACCACAGGCTGCCTACCTGGGTAGAGCCGACTGACGGCTGCCACTGGGCGCTCATCATTCGTTTCCTGTGTCATTTAATCAGATTTCAGACGCACACGCATACACACTCAAATAGACATGTAACATTTTACGTGTATGACCGTTTGTTTGTTTTTTATTTGCCCCGCCATGTAGGCAGCCATACTCCGTTGTTAAGGGGATAAGGGGTATCTAAACTTGGATGAAAAAGCACGGAGAAGTACGCTTTCAGTTTCAGTTTCTCAAGGAGGCGTCACTGCGTTCGGACAAATCCTTATACGCTACAACACATCTGCTTGGCAGACTGCTGACAGCAACATGATCAACGCGCATGTCAGGCCTTGAGTGCATGCTTATATATATATATACATATATATATATATATATATTTGTGTACCTATCTGAGTGGATTTTTTTTTTTTTTTTTTTTTTTTTTTAACATGATTTTGCCAGAGGACACACACTCTCGTTGCCATGGGTTCTTTTTCAGTGGGCCAAGTGCGTGGTGGACACAGGACCTCGGGTTTATCGTCTCATCCGAAAGACTTGACGCTCAACTAGTTTGCCATTTTCCAGTCAAGCTTGGGAGAAAGGGCGAGAGCGGGATTCGAACCCACACCCTCACGGACTCTCTGTTTTGGCAGCTGAGCGTCTAAACCACTCTGCCACCTTCCTCCATGAGGAGTACATTCCTGGTAACCCTTTCACCGCCAGTCAAATTAGAGTGCAAAATTCCCTTGTGGTATGAACACAGAAAGACAGTGGCTAGGAATACCTGAGATGTATAGAAAATATGGCCTATCCTACCACCAAACATTAAGAGCAGTAGGATAACATGGATAACAGACCAGTGAATGGTCCAGCTTTCAGTGACATGGGTCCTCTACCACGCCTGTTGCATAAATGCGAGCATGGCGCTGAAAGGGTTAAAGTCGGCAGAAGACATAACGAGAGCGTACATTGGAACCCTTGTTTTCTTTCTTTTTTCTTTTTTGACTCACTTGTGTAAACAAAGTGAGTCTATGTTTTAACCCGGTGTTTGGTTGTCTGTGTGTGTGTGTGTGTGTCCGTGTGTCTGTGTGTCCGTGGTAAACTTTAACATTGACATTTTCTCTGCAAATACTTTGTCAGTCGACACCAAATTTGGCATAAAAATAGGAAACATTCAGTTCTTTCCAGTCATCTTGTTTAAAACAATATTGCACCTCTGGGATGGGCACAAAAAAATAAAAAAGAAGCCTAATTATATGCAAACTGCATTTACTGTTATATTTATATTTTTTGTATTCTCTAAACTTGGCACTTTGACCTCTTATTCTGACACAACAACAAGAGGAGTCATTATTATCATTTTTTGTTCAAACAGGAACTTCTTTTGCTAAGCATAGAATTTTTATTTTGCAAACGTTTTGGTGCAGATAGTAAAAAAGGGAAATTACTCTGTAATTAATGCTAGGGGACTTAATTTATCACAAGTGAGTCTTGAAGGCCTTGCCTCTCTTGTTCTTTTTTAATCAGAAATCGGCAGAATTTCTAGTGCCTCCAGATTTCCCCAACTGACCACCCACCACCTCCTCCTCTTCCCATGGGAAAATTGTGATTCGCAAGTGACAGGCTTACGATAGATCCTTTCATCTCCGTCGTCACTATCACCGCCATCATCATCGTAGCTGTCGTCGTTGTCGTTGTTGTTGTCATCATCACAGCGCCTACAGAAGTGACAAGCAGAAAAAGGGGTTCTTGTGTCCTTCGCCTTTTGACGTTACGTGGTGCGAAACTGTATCAAGTTACGTCTTTTCTCCAGACGACAAATTGTCAGACTGCAGCAATTTACTGCAGGCTTTTGATCTTTCGTATCAGTGTTGAGTTTGGGGGGGAAAAGAGATGGTGGGAAGATGTGAGAATGAATGAAAGCCAGTATGCAGTTTTGTTTCAAAAAGGGTTTTTGGCTTGTAGAATGGAGAATTACGACCGCGTGGACTTTTGTTGTTGTTGTTGTTGTTTGGTTGGTTGGTTGGTTTAGTCGCTGGCATTGCTCCGACATTTTTTATTTCCTCAGTTCAGCAAAAGTACGGAGGGGGAATTTTGATTAATGTTCCGTCACACGTATTGCTGGTCGTAGACATTTTTGTTGAATAATTATCATTTGAATGTTATCGTTTCTTTTTCTTCTTCTTCTTCTTCTTCTTCTTTCATGGGCTGCAACTCTCACGTTCACTCGGTATGTACACGAGTGGGCTTTTACGTGTATGACCGTTTTTTATGTAGGCATAGTCCGTTTTCAGGGGTGATTGTTATTGTTTAAAAGGTAGGAGAGGAGGGTGGGGGGCGGTAGTTGAATAGTGAAATATTCTCTGCAGTAATATAGAAAATTTATTTTGATGAATGACCCCGGGTTCTCTCTCTCTCTCTCTCTCTCTCTCTCTCTCTCTCTCTCTCCCTCACTCACTCACTTCCCCCCCCCCCCTTACATTACACTTTAGGTGATGTTCATTTTCCAGTGTATTGTTATTGTTATTATTATTGTTGTTGTTGTCAGTGGTAGTTGTAGTAATAGTAGTTTGTCTTCGGTTTGTTTGTTTTTTTCTTGTTTAGTTTAGTTTTGTCTTTCACTTCAACTTTCTTTTCATTATCAAATAATGTGTGTAATTTCGCCATTGCGTATGTGTATTGCTTGTTGCACAAGAACGAGCACGATATAAGCTCAGGCTTGTTGTTGCTTAAGTTTTCTTAATTGAACGCCGTGTTTCACCTTGTTTCTTGATATTAAAAAAAACAAATGTTTGAACCAATAGTGAGCTGTGGGAAATAGAGTGGCTGGAAGGTGGAATCAGAGGTTAATATTTGAACTAGGAGTATGACGGGCGCAATAGCCGAGTGGTTAAAGCGTTGGACTGTTAATCTGAGGGTCCCGGGTTCGAATCACGGTGACGGCGCCTGGTGGGTAAAGGGTGGAGATTTTTACGATCTCCCAGGTCAACATATGTGCAGATCTGCTAGTGCCTGAACGCACTTCGTGTGTATATGCAAGCAGAAGATCAAATACGCACGTTAAAGATCCTGTAATCCATGTCAGCGTTCGGTGGGTTATGGAAACAAGAACATACCCAGCATGCACACCCCCGAAAACGGAGTATGACTGCCTACATGGCGGGGTAAAAATGGTCATACACGTAAAAGCCCACTCGTGTGCATACGACACAGCGCTTATCCCTCGCTCGGAGACCAAGCCCCAAGCGCTTTACAAACACGGGGTCATTTTCACAGCTTGCTGCCGACCTGGGCAGAGCCGGCTGACGGCTGCCATTGTTTTGTATTTGTATTTGTATTTCTTTTTATCACAACAGATTTCTCTGTGTGGAATTCGGGCTGCTCTCCCCAGGGAGAGCGTGTTGCTACACTACAGCGCCGCCCATTTATTTTTGGGTTTTTTTTCTGTGTGCATTTTTTTGTTGTTGTTTTTTTTTTTTCCTATCGAAGTTGATTTTTCTACAGAATTTTGCCAGGAACAACCCTTTTGTTGCCGTGGGTTCTTTGACGTGCGCTAAGTGCATGCTAGCACACGGGACCTCGGTTTATCGTCTCATCCGAATGACTAAGCGTTCAGACCACCACTCAAGGTCTATTGGAGGGGGAGAATATATCGACGGCTAAGCCGTGATTCGAAACCAGCGCGTTCGGATTCTCTCGCTTCCTAGGCGGCGCGTTACCTCTAGGCCATCACTCCACATTAGGCGCTGAAAGCAAAAGTATTCACTCCAGAATTTTATTTTCCCCAAAACACAGATGACGTTGCAACTGGTCTGGGTGCTACATTTCAGCTTGATGGTTTAAAAAGGTCGTGGGTACGCATTGTTGTCTGTGACAGACAGACAAACAGACCGATTCAATGTCTCTTGTATAGGGTTGTGTAAAATCATTGACCAGCAAATCCCGAATCAGTGTCCCCTTATTCAGGGATGCATAAAAAAAATCGAAAGGCTAAAACATTGTCCATCTTTTGAGGTTTGCTTGTTTTGTTGTGAATGACAATATACTGACTAAGAGTTGTTTTTTGTTGTTGTTTTTTTTTTTCATTTCATTTATTCATTTGTTTATTGTCTCTTTATTGTACGTTTATGTGTATTTGCTCGTGCTTTCTTTTTTTCTTTTTTTTTTCTTTTTTTTCATTTCATTTATTTATTTTTTTATTGTCTGTTTATTGTACGTTTATGTGTATTTGCTCGTGCTTTCTTATCTGTGAAACTGCATGTTTGTTGCATATCTGTTATGCATGTGTGTGCGTGTGTATGTGTGAACGTGTGTCTGCATGTTTTACATTTATTTGCTTATTTATCATCATTTGTGTGTGTGTGTGTGTGTGTGTGTGTGTGTGTGTGTGTGTGTGTGTGTGTGTGTGTGTGTGTGTGTTACACGACAAATCAATTAAGTCTTGAAAATCTTTACACTCCTGTTCACCACCATCAATTCTCATCCCCTTGTTCCTCTCCACTCCTCCCCTCTCTCTCCTCTACTCTCCTCTTCTCCTCTACTCTCCATTCTGGTTTAATGTGTCCTTTGTGCTGGGAATCCAGAGAGTATGAAGTCCTTTTTGTTTTGAAATGTCCTGTCTTTAATGACCTACGAATCCAGCTCATTCCTAAAAAAAAATTAAAAAAAATTATGTATATCCATGTACGTTTCGACTGTGTTTACTGATGTCATCGGTGGATGAAAACACTATACATAGTTTTGCTTTGTTTCTCTCTAAAGCATTTCATTTAAGAGAGACACTTATATCCTAGTTTTATTGGAGCTTGTTATGGAGTATGCTGCACTGTTTGCATTAACAATTACAATGACACATACAAAACAAAATTGTGTTGTTGCCCCCTGTTCATATGGGTGCTATGGCCTTGACTGAATAAACCATCTTGAATCTTGAATCTTGAATCCTCATCTCTCTCTCCCTTCCTTTCGTTTCCCTTCTTTGCACACAGCGAGTCGGGAGGCGGCTCTCATCTACTCCCTGACGTCTGCGGGGGTCACCTACGCCATCACGCAGTCGTGCAGCCGCGGCAACCTCTCCCAGTGCGGCTGCGACAAGGGGAAGCGGGACGGCCGGCTGGCCCCGGAGGGCTTCCGGTGGGGCGGCTGCAGTGCCGACATCAAGTTCGGGCTCCAGCTGGCCCGCAAGTTCATGGACGCCCGCGAGATCGCCGAGACGGCGCGGTCCTTGATGAACCTGCACAACAACCGGGCTGGGAGAAAGGTGAGGGGGGGGGGGGGTGTTGTGTTCTCTCGCGTTGTGTTTCTCTCTGTGTCTGTGTCTGTGTGTCTCTCTCTGTCTCTGTTTTTCTGTGTCTGTGTCTGTCTCTGTCTCTGTTTCTCTCTGTCTCTGTCTGTCTCTCTGTGTGTGTCTCTCTCTGTGTCTCTGTTTCTCTGTCTCTCTCTCTGTCTCGTCTTTCTGTCTCTCTCTGTCTGTCTGTCTCTGTCTCTGTCTGTGTGTGTCTCTCTCTGTCTGTCTGCCAGTTGTCTGTCTCTCTCTCTCTCTCTCTCTCTCTCTGTTGGTGGTGTTACGTGTGTTGTTTGGCTGTTGGCTGTTTGTTTGTTGGTTGGGGAAGAGTTGATGCTGGTGTTGTGTTGATTGTGTGTGTGTGTGTGTGTGTGTGTGTGTGTGTGTGTGTGTGTGTGTGTGTGTGTGTTGTTTGTTTGGCGTTGTTTTGTCTGTTGATGGTGCGTGTGTTGTTTGTTTATGTTGTTTGTCTTGACAGTGTGTGTGTTGTTTGTTGATGTTGTTTGTCTGTTGACAGTGTGTGTGTTGTTTGTTGATGTTGTCTGTTGACAGTGTGTGTGTTGTTTGTTGATGTTGTTTGTCTGTTGACGGTGTGTGTGTTGTTTGTTGATGTTGTTTGTCTGTTGACAGTGTGTGTGTTGTTTGTTGATGTTGTCTGTTGACAGTGTGTGTATTGTTTGTTGATGTTGTCTGTTGACAGTGTGTGTATTGTTTGTTGATGTTGTCTGTTGACAGTGTGTGTATTGTTTGCTTATGTTGTTTGTCTGTTGACAGTGTGTGTGTTGTTTGTTGATGTTGTTTGCCTGTTGACAGTGTGTGTGTTGTTTGTTGATGTTGTTTGTCTGTTGACAGTGTGTGTGTTGTTTGTTGATGTTGTTTGTTGACAGTGTGTGTATTGTTTGTTGATGTTGTTTGTCTGTTGACAGTGTGTGTGTTGTTTGTTGATGTTGTTTGTCTGTTGACAGTGTGTGTGTTGTTTGTTGATGTTGTTTGTCTGTTGACAGTGTGTGTGTTGTTTGTTGATGTTGTTTGTCTGTTGACAGTGTGTGTGTTGTTTGTTGATGTTGTCTGTTGACAGTGTGTGTATTGTTTGTTGATGTTGTTTGTCTGTTGACAGTGTGTGTATTGTTTGTTGATGTTGTTTGTCTGTTGACAGTGTGTGTATTGTTTGTTGATGTTGTCTGTTGACAGTGTGTGTGTTGTTTGTTGATGTTGTTTGTCTGTTGACAGTGTGTGTATTGTTTGTTGATGTTGTCTGTTGACAGTGTGTGTATTGTTTGTTGATGTTGTCTGTTGACAGTGTGTGTATTGTTTGTTGATGTTGTTTGTCTGTTGACAGTGTGTGTGTTGTTTGTTGATGTTGTCTGTTGACAGTGTGTGTGTTGTTTGTTGATGTTGTCTGTTGACAGTGTGTGTGTTGTTTGTTGATGTTGTCTGTTGACAGTGTGTGTGTTGTTTGTTGATGCTGTTTGTCTGTCACATCAGTTGAAGCAGAGCTTTTCCCTTCCCATGGATAGTATTGTGTAACAACCGTTCTCCGCCTTTCCAGCTGGTTGTTTCGATGAAGGTCACTTCAGTGGATCCAAGCGTCGGCAGATCCCGGAAGAGATACCAGATCCAACAGTTGATAACTCACCCTCACAGTGATCGATATCGATGGTAAAACCTTACGGAGACCTAAAAACCGGACCATGGTGGAGGATTGAAGGTAAACGTTAAGTCACCGTAACGTGACTGGACCGCGGTGGAAAAACTTTGAGGTCAAAGGTCAAGGTTACGTTATTGGGTCAAGTTGATTTTCACAGGTCATTGTGATCCTGTGGGTTGATCAAAGGTGAACGTCGCCCTGTTTAGATCAGTGGCGTGTTACAGCTCATTGCAATCGATTGACAGGACGCTTTGATTTCTAGGTATGTCACGGTGGCTCAGACTGGTCGTGATTTAGACTCTAATGTAGGTCACCGTGACTGACTCTGTCGACGAAGACGTATGACATCTGCTGATCATAAAATCAGTCTACCCTCTGTTGGCCAGCGTTCGGCTTATATCACAGATTGACATAAGCTTACAGTTGGGCCAAGAGCGAAGTGAGAGCTGTATGATCAATGGTTTCTCCACTGCAATGTGAAGTCTTTTCTAGCTTAGTCTTTTGTGAAGGACTATGACTCTGAAATTTGGAGGAAATATAGCACTGGTTCTTAGTGCTGCAGACTTGAGGGCTAGCTGGCCTTTGGTAACCATCCCAACGCCGACTGTCCTAAAAACCCTCGTGGCCGGGAGAGCGGGGATGTAACTTGGGCAAGACACTCTCCACTATGATCAAATTCTAGCCCAGGTAGTCTGGAGAGCAGATGCCTCCTCTGCTGTTCTGAGGGTCATGGTCGGACACGACTATCTGCCCTCTGTTGACCAGGGACGTACAGAAAGTACATGGAGAGCCGCGTCATTGACCGCTTGGGGACCGTACAGCCGAGTGGATTGAACGTCAGAGTCGCTGACGTCTAGCGCCTGGGCCCTTCTGCCTTGATCTCTCTGTCCTTATTCTTTCTTTACCTCCTATCCCTCTTTTTAGAAGCAATATATGTGTGTATGCATTTTTTTTTTGGTGTGTGTGTGTGTGTGTGTGTGTGTGTGTGTGCGTGCGTGTGTGTGTGTGTGTGTGTGTGTGGGTGTGTGTGTGAGTGAGTATGTATTGCACTGAATGGTGATCAGCAAGTGTTTAGTGTGCATGGCCCATTAAAACAGAAAGTAGTGAGATGTCATCACCCTTTCCTCACATAGGCTTTCCTATTCACACTGTCCTCTTCTCTTCACTTGACAACGGGCCTATGGTCCGAAACGTCGTGTAAAAACAAAGAGGATTCAACTACCACCCAAAAGGTTTTTATAAACTTTAGTTTTTTGCCCTCTGTTGACGTTTAGACCTGTAGACCAAGCGATCTATGGACGCTATAACGTCATCTGTGGATGTGTAACCATCGTTGAGCGCATTACGCTGGTGGTGGTGGAAATGGTTATATGTTGTATTTGCCAAGTTATAGATGCATCTCAGGAAATAACGCTGGTGCGTCTGGTCTATGTTACTATCATACAGAGGTTGGGTACTAGAACCATGTCCAAGGTATGACAGCATTTTGTGTGTGTGTGTGTGTGTGTGTGTGTGTGTGCTTTTGGTAAATAAGTATGCTCTTTAAAAAAAAAAAAAAAAAAAAAGTTTGTTGGCTTCAGCAGTGGAATCGGGTCTGCTTTCTGCGTAACATTCTGCTTGCTTGCTTTTTTTTTTTACGTTTTTGTGTGTTTTTTTCTTCTTTTTTCCTTCTGTTTTTTTTTTTTTTTCCCGAGCAGTCAGAATCGCCCGCGACAGGCGTGGTGGGTAAGTCAGGGCAGAACCCCATTTTCCTTTGTCAGCGGTACTAAGTGGGATGAGGGGATCTTGTCACAAGAGACGACAGCTCTTCCCTACCCCCCCCCCCTTACCCCCCCTCATCCACACACCCTCTCTTTATCTGTGTGTGTGTGTGTGTATGTGTGCGTGCGTGTGTGTGTGTGTGTGTCTCTCTCTCTCTCTCTCTCATCTCCTCACTGATCCTTTCCTCTATCATCATCCTCACCCCCATCACTCCCCCCCAGTCCCCCCTCGCCGCCCACCCTACCCCCCCCCCCCCCCCCACACACACACACACACACACACTCCGTTCACTTCACCTGTTCACGACTCGAGGACAAGCAGCGTCTGCAGGTCTTACACTACAGAATTGCTCGACTTCTTCTTTCAACATTTTTTTTTTTTTTTGCGTGCGGGGGGGTCACCCCCAAGCCTTCTCTGCCCCCACCCTAGCCCCCACCCCACCCACCACCCCGCCCAAACTTTCTTTGGCTAGTGTCGCTGGTTATTTGTTTCCAAGTCTCGGGTTACTTTTTTTCACCGCAGGCAGTTTTTTTGGCTCGTCTCGTCATCCCCCGCGAACCTTGTCATCTCGGCAGTCTTCCTGGTTGTCATCCAGCCCCCCCCCTCCCCCCACCCCCCCCCCCCTTCAGCACCCCCCTATCCTCCCCCATTTTCCCCCCCCCCCCCCCCACCCCCCTGACGCTCGCTCCCTCCGCACGGCTTTGTGTGTGTGTGTGTGTGTGTGTGTGTGTGTGGCCTGCTGATCGCTGTACGGGATGGCAGCGGATAGAGTAACGGTTCTTGCCTCGTCCCGCCGAGTGGCGGCCCTTTGATGGCGCTGAGGGCCCAGGGAGCGGGTGGCGCCAGTCGTATTTATTAAAGTGTTGTTTTTTTTCTTCTTCTTGTTTTGTTTAGTTTTTGAAGGGAAAATGGAATGTCGTCCCTGTGTTACTTTAGGAAGAGCTGAAGAAGAAGGGAGATAGAACAATGATGATGATGATTATTGATGAAAAGGTAAGCAGGCAGTTAAAAGGTCAAAACAATCGATTACTTGGCATGGATTTTGACGATTTACACCCGTTGATATAAACTACAATGAAATCAGTATCATAAATCATTGAGAAATAGATATTTGCATAAATTGAATATTACACCCCCCCCCCACCCCCCCATTGTAACCTTAACCTTTTGCCAGGATCACTCATGAAGGTGTGAGTTTGAAGAGGTCTTTGATCAAACGTTGTCAATCACAAGTCATCGACTTGATGTTGATGTTTTCAGCGACTGAAGGATACGATAATACGAGTGCCCAAAGACGGATAGCACAGTCAGGTATATAAAAAGTAATGCCGGATATCCCGCTTCGCTTTCTGATTTACCATGTCGCTGATGTTTGCCAGGGTTACTTACACTGCATGGGTCCGCTTTTGTTCATTCTCACGTTGTCTTTTCTGGAGTATACTTCCACCCAGAGAACGATAATTTCCACCTCAAGTTCAAAAAGGTGTGGCAAGGTTCTAGCTCCTTCCCTTTGGGCTCCAGTATATGGTCATGATATCAAGACGAGTGAGCCAAAGACTGCTCAAGTCATCAAGCTAACCTGAACATGTGGTCTGGAGGAGAAAAGAGAAACACCCATGGGTGCTGGGGAGGACCCAGAGAAGCACTGTCCTCATCCACCCTTGGAACAATCCTGCACCACCCTTGGAGGCCTGCGCTGTGTGCAGGCACGCACAGGACACTCCATTAAGAATTCAAGTGACATAACTGCTCTCCGAACAGAGGCAAAAGAGACCACAGGATGTAACTCGCGACAGCCTTAAAAGAAGTATTCCCATGGGTGTACCAGCCAGTATTTCATGACTGCAGAGCCCACCGGGAAAAGACACCACCCTCCAGCTGCTGAGCAATCCCTACAGACCAAACCGCCCCTGCCCGCAGACAGATGAAGACAGTGCCACTCCAGACACAGCCATACGGTCTTATGTGCCCTCAAGAGAGAATCCCAAGCTCCCTTTGGGCTCCAGTATGGTCATGATATCAAGACAAGTGAGCCAAAAACTGCTCAAGTCATCAAGCTAACCTGAACATGTGGTCTGAGACGCACCACTGTATGTATTGAGACGTCTTGCTACAGCACATAATATTCTCGAGGCTGTGTCCGCTTTGTACTGGCCAACGTCTTGTCGTGGCGTTGACGTATTTTGTATTTGTATTTGTATTTCTTTTTATCACAACAGATTTCTCTGTGTGAAATTCGGGCTGCTCTCCCCAGGGAGAACGCGTCGCCATACTACAGCGCCACCCATTTTTTTTCTCTTTTTTTTGTATTTTTTCCTGTGTGCAGTTTTATTTGTTTTCTCTATTGAAGTGGATTTTTCTACAGAATTTTGCCAGGAACAAGCCTTTTGTTGCCGTGGGTTCTTTTACGTGCGCTAAGTGCATGCTGCACACGGGACCTCGGTTTATCGTCTCATCCGAATGACTAGCGTCCAGACCACCACTCAAGGTCTAGTGGAGGGGGAGAAAATTTCGGGGGCTGTGCCGTGATTCGATCCAGCGCGCACAGATTCTCTCGCTTCCTAGGCGGACGCGTTACCTCTAGGCCATCACTCCTCTGTGGAATACAAGAACTTGTGGAAGACTCCACCCTCCTGCGATAGTTTTCTCTGTTCTCAGTCTTCTTCTTTGTTCGTGGGCTGCGACTCCCACGTTCACGTTCACGTTCACGTGGATGACCCGTTCTTACCCCCGCCATGTAGGCAGTCATATTCCGTTTTCGGGAGGGGCTGGGCTGCTGTCGGTTACCTTTCTGCTGGCTTTCTTCGGTGGGTCCTTCACAGCCTTTAGCTGACCATCTCTCTGCTCGGAATGACCGGCAATGTGTAGGGGGTGGACCAGTGTGGGTGATGACCCGAGCTTTTCTGTTGTATACAGAATCACTTCTTTCTTTGAGATCTGCATTTCGACACAAAATCTGATCACATCAACCTACCACAAACAGAATCGTTTCAAGGATTGTGCCACAGTCTGCGTGTTCGTAACAGCCTTTAATGGAAACAAGTGACATCCATGTCCTTAATTCTTCGCTTGAGTCACAGTCTTAATAATTATGGGCTCTAGTTTAACCGTCTTTTGAATACATCTCTCTCTCGAAGCTAAGAAGCGGAGAGGCTCGCTTTCGTATGCACGAGCAGTGTTCTCACAGCTATCAGAGATTCACTGTGTGTGTTTCTGGCAGGTTTTACTGCTTGTACTTGAAGGGGGGCCCTTTGTGGAATCGACAGTGGTTAAAGTCACCCCAAAAAACAAGGCTCACAAAAAAAAATATAGAACAACCGCTGCCTTGTTTCTGTGGAACTTACACGTCTCTTCCGTTGATATTTACATCTGTTAGAGGCTGAAGACAAACTACTTGTTCACTCGTTTCCATTCTCTCGGTAACTAAAAGCGAGGAAACGCCACACAGAGACATGGGGAGAAGCATGCTTGACACAGGTTCCTTTGTCGTAATGCTTCCTTTTCGTTTCATTTTACATTTGGAAGACAGGGGAAGAGAAAGGGGAGAGGAGGGAGGGAAGTTGAAAAGAGTGAGAGGATATTTCGCGTAACCGTGAATCAAATGATTATGCTATTTCAAACAGATCACTATGCCACGTTCAGAAATATATTGAAAATTTAGGTTGTTAGCGTGCGTATTTACTGCAAAGACCGTATCTGTATATTATGGTCTTTGTTTACTGTGACAAGAGGTCTGTGTCTGTGTGTGTGTGTGTGTGTGTGTGTGTGTGTGTGTGTGTGTGTGTGTGTGCGTGTGTGTGTGTATGTGTGTGTGTGTGTGTGTGTGTGTGTGTGTGTGTGTGTGTTTGAAGCCTTCGAAATGTGAACGTTTACTTTAAATCTCTTAATGAAAATATTTCCTAGCACATTAATTAACAACCCACACTCTTTGAAACCCCCCTCCCCAAAGAAGAGTAAATATATAAATTTTAAAAAAAGAAGAAAAAAAAATGGAATCTGTCGACTCTCATATTGCAAAAGTCTCACTTCTCTCCCTCTCATCTTATACAGAGACAGAATTTCCCGCAGAACGATAATTCCAAACGAAGTCTATTTCGCAAAGACCGGTGACTGTCGCTATAAAGCACAACATCGTGTCGTAATGGGTGTTTCTTTCTTTCTTTCTTCCTTTCTTCACCCTCGTCTTGGACGAACGGTTGATTCTCATCTTGCTCCGATCCACTCCTCTCTCTATTCTTATACAGAGACAGAATCTCCTGTGGTTCGTCCGTCGGGGTCGACGAGGACCATCTAGTCATCCTGGGGGGTGGGTGGGTTGGGCTCTGTGGGTGCGCAGATGAATAGTCAGGCCAATCCGCGCCCGGAAGGTTCTGACGCAGTGTGGACAGGGGATGGTGGCGGCTGTCGGGGACTTGCTGGCACTGCTTTTCCTGGCCTGTCTGCGTTGCTCTGTGCAGCGATTCTGTTGGCCTCACAGCATTTGGCGCCTTTGTGGACAGCTGAACGCCGCTTTGGTCTGTCCATTGCA
>NC_134900.1:26544978-26564978 GCF_041734735.1 Babylonia areolata
GTGGGGTGGATGGCGGGTGGGGTGGGGTAGGGTGGGGGTGGGGTGGATGGCGGAGGAGTTAGGGATGGGGAAAGAGGATGGGTGAGTGAAGAGAGAGAGACAGAGAGAGAGGATGATGTGTGTGTGGTTTGTGTTTTCTGTTTCTGTATCTCTGCCTCTGCCTCTGTCTGTCCGTTCCTGTCTCTGTCTCTCTGTCTCTGTGTGTCTCTCTCTCTCTCTGTCTCTTGCTGTTTTTTGTTCTCTCTCTCTCTCTCTCTCTCTCTCTCTCTCTCTCTCTCTCTCTCTCTCTCTGTGCTCTTCTCTACATTTTTTCTGTGCTCCGTTTCATGTAAGTACAATGTGTGATCGGACATTCATCTGTGGATTGTCATTTTCTTCCTGTGTTTTGTGGTTTTTGCTCACTCAAGCGACTATTTGTGTGTGTGTGTGTGTGTGTGTGTGATGCTGGAAAAAATGAAAACGTAAAGACTTTGGGGATAATCGGCACATGATTGTTCTTTTACGGTACTAAAAAGCATTCCACCAAGACGAAAACAAACAGGACAGCTGGAGATTTCTGTTGTGAGGATAGATCGCAGTGTCTTCTGTGTGTATTGTGCATGAGCCAGGTTCATTGGAAAGGGGGCGGAGGAGGAGGGGGAGGGGGGCCTGGGGGGGAGGGGGGGCTTGGGGGGGGGGGGGCAATAGTGGCTGGTTCCCGGTTATCTCCTTTGGCCATCGTTACCAGTCTTCATAAATGGTGAAGAACACGTAGCTCCGTTGAAGTTGTTCCCCAACCCCCACTCCCCCCCTCTGATTGGACTTGAAGTTGGAAGTGTGCAACGAAGTTATCTGCCCCTTCTACATTTGAGCTGTGGATGCAAGATTGATTGATTGATTGATATGGATACTTATATAGCGCCTATCCTCGGTCGGAGACGAAGCTCTAAGCGGGTTCATGTGCACAACAGGCTGCCTACCTGGGTAAAGCCGACTGACGGTTGCCACTGGGCGCTCATCATTCGTTTCCTGTGTCATTCAATCAGATTTCAGGCGCGCACACATACACACTCAGACAAATATGTAACATTTCACGTGTATGACCCTTTTGGTTATTTACCGCGCCATGTAGGCAGCCATACTACGTTTTCGGGGGTGTGCATGCTGGACATGTTCTTGTTTCCATAACCCACCGAACGTTGACGTGGATTACAGGATCTTTAACGTGCGTATTTGATCTGCGTGCGTATACACACGAAGGGGTTTCAGGCACAAGCAGGTTTGCACATAATATGTTCACCTGGGAGATCGGAAAAAATCTCCACCCTTTACCCACCAGGCGCCGTCACCGAGATTCGAACCCGGGACCCCCAGATTGAAAGTCCAACGCTTTAACCATTCGGCTATTGCGCCCGTGTGTTCTGACTACGTGTGTTGTGAGGTATTCTAGGATGGTGTGCATGGCGTAGTATATACACTTGTAGTATAGACCATGCCATGGGTGTTTGTTTTTTTCACTGACTGGGTCGTCCTCCTCCTCAGACGACTACTTCTTCTTTTTCACGTCATGCTCCTTCTTACTCTCCTGTTTCAACTTCATCTTCTTTATCGATCTTCTTCTTCTTCTTCTTCTTCTTCTTCTTCTTCTTCTTCTTCCTCTTCTTCTTCTTCTTCTTCTTCTTCTTTTTCTTCTTCTCCTCCTCCTCCTCCTCCTCCTCCTGCTCTTCCTCTCACACGTTCACTCGTTTCTGCAAATGGGCGTTTACGCATTTGATCGCTTTTTAAAACACCAGCAGTTCAGCAGCCTAACTCCTGTTGTGCATGCTGCGGATGTTCTTGTTTACAGAATTTATCGAACGCCATTACAGATTATACGTGCTCTGCGTGGATATATATATAGATAGATAGATAGATAGATAGATATATGCCAGCACTAGAAGGGTTGTACATTTATTGACTCTGGAGACTAGAAAACCTGGTAGGCATCCTTCAGTCTCGGATGACTATGGAGTTGTGCCCTTGTTGGGGCAGCATCAGTTGTGGCTTGACGGACCTATTGGAAAGTACCAGCCCCTCTCTCACACTTTGCACAGACGAAGTCTGCCGCTGGGTCTGGTCTGTTAGTGTTCTCGTCCATCCTCTTTCTTTTCCGTTTTGTGCCTCTGACTGTAGGGCAAAGTGTCTCTTTACACGACGGGCGCAATAGCCGAATGGTTAAAGCGTTGGACTTTCAATCTGAGGGTCCCGGGTTCAAATCACGGTGACGGCGCCTGGTGGGTAAAGGGTGGAGATTTTTCCGATCTCCCAGGTCAACATATGTGCAGACCTGCTAGTGCCTGAACCCCCTTCGTGTGTAAATGCATGCAGAAGATCAAATACGCACGTTAAAGATCCTGTAATCCATGTCAGCGTTCGGTGGGTTATGGAAACAAGAACATACCCAGCACGCACACCCCCGAAAGCGGAGTATGGCTGCCTACATGGCGGGGTAGAAAGGGTCATGCACGTAAAAGCCCACTCGTGTACATGCGAGTGAACGTGGGAGTTGCAGCCCACGAACGCAGAAGAAGAAGAAGAAGAAGAAGTCTCTTTACAAACTCGGAGAGACCTTTCCGCACTGTCTGCCTCCTACCCAGGATGATCGTTCGGAGGCTGCTTCAGCTTCCCACGTGTCTGGATTGATGCCTGTGGAGGGTCTTCAGGTCTTTTTTTCTTTCTTTTTTCAGACATCTCTTTGTAGTGTGGTTCGTCTGCAGGGCGCTTTCCCACCAGGTGTTGTTCTTGGGCGTTGGAATCACAGAGCTCGGAGACTTGCCCTGGAACAAAACATCCAGCGTTCTAAACCCCTCGACTTAAAGCTCATCGAAGGTTAATATTGTCTGTGAAACATTTGATGAACATGAAATACGTGCAAAGGGGAAATGGTTTGTTTACCGGAGGTGCAATTAGCGGTGGTTGTTTTTGATGTTTTGTTTTTTTAAAACCTGGTTTGTTTTAGAGGCGCATGATAACAGCCACCGGCGTGCTTTGGTGCAAGGCTTTAAAACAAGAACATTAACACTTCAAGAAAAAAAAGCTGTTCAAGTGTGTTTGAGTCTGTCGGTGTATACGCCCCTGTGTTTGTGTTTCTGTTTGTGTGCGCGACTTCGTCGAATATGTGCCTTATGTCTCCGTGTGTATGTGTGTGTGTGTGTGTGTGTGTGCGCGCGCGCAGAGATTAGGAAATAATTCCAAACTGAATTAAACATATCATCATTATTCGTAGAAATATGTTAAAGCCTGGTATATTCAAACACACAACAGCAACATCAAAAATAACAATAATAATAACGATAACAACAACAATGATAATGATGAGGATGAGGATATAATAATAATGATAATAATAATGATAAAAGTAATAATAATGTTGGTTATGATGGTGACGATAGTGATAATGATAATAATAATGATGGTAATTTACAAAGGAAGAGGAGGAGAACAACTAATAAGAATGGTAATAATAATTGCCATTCATGACATTTTATAAGTCAGTCACTGCAATCCATTTACTTTCAGAAGAGTGGAGTCTGTTGAGATTGTTGTTTTGCTTATATTTAGTGTGTGTGTGTGTTGTTGTTGTTGTTGTTGTTGTTGTTTTGCTTATATTTAGTGTGTGTGTGTGTGTGCGTGCGTGCGTGCGTGCGTGCGCGCGTGTGTGTGTCATTTAAAACTGTGCCTCAGTTGAAAACTTTTCTCTGTCGGTTCCTCCCCCTCCTCTCTCTCTCTCTCTCTCTCTCTCTCTCTCTCTCTCTCTCTCTCTCTTTCTCTCTGCCCTCCCCCACTCCTCACGTTTTTCTTCTTTTTTTTTTCTCTCTCTCTTTTTCTCTCTTTCTTACCTCAGCTCATCCCTTTCTTCTTTTCATGACAAAATAACGACGCTCTCACACACACACACTCTCTCACTCTCTCTTTCATTTTGTCTGTTGCTCAGTTTTAGCAAGTTCATCTTCGTCACTTGAATGCTTTTTAATGACAAGAGAGAGAGAGAGGGAGACAGACAGAGAGAGAGGGGGGAGGAGAGAGAGACAGAGAGGGAGAGGGAGAGAGAGAGAGAGAGAAATAAATAGAGAAAGAGAGACAGACAGACAGACAGAAAGAGAGACAGACAGACAGAAAGAGAGACAGACAGACAGAAAGAGAGAGACAGAGAGAGACAGACAGACAGAGAGAGAAATAATGACTCACCTACACAACACAAATTGTCTCGACAGTGCCTGTTTAAAAAAAAAATTCAAATAAAACAAAAATCTTTAAAGAGTCACAGAGAGAGAGAGAAAAAAAAAGTAAAGAAGAAAAGACAGAAGAAAAAAAAAAACAGAAGAAGAAAGAAAAAAAAAGAGAAAAGAAAACTGGCATGACTCAAGTGAGTCGTGAAACTGCCAGCGGAGTAATGTTGTTTTCGGGTGGAGGGGTAAGCTTAATGGCTGGTCTTTTGTGGGTCTCAGCCCGCTAGGCAGTGCACTGCTCCTGTTCTTCGAGTGTCCAGAAAGTGACGGCTTTTATTCCTGCAGGTCTGGGCCGAGGTGTTGGCACGGGAGGGGGGGAGAGGAAGGGGAGGGGAGGGAGGAGGGGAGGGGAGGTGTGTGTGGGGGTTGGAGGGGGGGAAGGCCTTGGGGGGGGGGGGGGCTGCTCGTCTCTGCTTCCTTTTCTCCTGTCCTTCCTTTCCGTCTCTTTCCTTTCTTTTCCTTTGCTTCCTTTCTTTCTTTCCTTCCTTTTCTTTCTTCCTTCCCTCCTTTCTTCCTTTCCTTCCTTTCTTTTTCCCTTCCTTCCGTTTCCTTCCTTTCCTTCCTTACTTTTCTTTCCTTCCTTTCCTTTCTTCCTTTCCTTTCTTCCTTTTTTCCTTTCCTTCCTTTCTTTCTTTCCTTCCTTCCTTCCTTCCGTTTCCTTCCTTTCCTTCCTTACTTTTCTTTCCTTTCCTTTCCTTCCTTACTTTTCTTTCCTTCCTTCCTTTCCTTTCCTTCCTTTCCTTTCTTCCTTTCCTTCCTTCCCTTCCTTCCTTCTTACTTTCCTTTCCTTCCCTCCTTTTTTTTCCTTCCTTCCTTTCCTTCCTTCCTTCCTTCCCTTCCTTCCTTTCTTTCCTTCCTTCCTTTGTTTCCTTTTCTTTCTTTCTTTCTTCTTTCCTTCTTTCTATTGGTGTTGAGTAAAGGAGTCTGTTTAATACTTGCTAGTGCAGTGAAGTACTTTGTTTGCTGGTGGTTGTATGTTTGTTTTTCCACCTGCATTTGTTGCTGTTTTTCGAGCCCACATTTTTTTTTTCTTGTGTCACTTGTTCATCCACACCCGTCCTCCCTCCATTCGTCAAGAGCGCTCGTGCGTGCGCGCGCGCGCACAAGCACACACACACACACACACACACACACACACACACACACACACACTGACAGGGGACGAGGGTCGTGGAGCAGGCTCAGGCGCGCAGAAAACATACAGGAGGCACGCAGGCACGCGGCGCGCACACGCACAACACACACACACACACACGCACACACACACACACACTACTACTACTACTACTACTACTACTACTGTTGCTGCTGCTACAACAACAACTACTACTGCTACACTTTCAAAACAGACTTCCGTTTGTGCGACGCACACTTCCCGGGAAAACGTCCCGAATTTCACACAGAGATAATCTGTTGCGACAAGAAGTTGTACAGTACAGCGCAATAACAGGAATCTGATTTGTCTGGTATGCAGAGCCTTGCAGGAAAACGCGCTTCCCGAATTTCACACACAGATAATCTGTTGCGACAAGAAGTTAACTGTACAACACAACGAATTATCAGTAATAGGATTTGTCCAGTATGCAGAGACTCGCAGGAAAACGAGAATATAGAATAGAATGGAATGAATAGAATAGAATAGAATAGAATATGTCTTTATAACAAAGTGTACCGGGGTCACAAGGAATATTGAGGGGGATAGTACATGACAAGATACGAACATAAATCGAAAATCATACACAGACACAGATTCAGTAGAAATTAGGATATCAATATAAAAACTTGTGCATACTCACCCATGCACGAACTGCACACACGAACTGCACACACACACACACACACACACACACACACACACACACACACACACACACACACACACACACCTTTGAACAGAAGCTGCATATTACATGTGGATGGGGCTGATGACTTGATGTTCAGGCAGATGGTTGTTGATTGCACAATTCTATTTTCTCTTTCTCTCTCCCTCTCTCTCTCTCTCTTTCTCTTTCACTCTCTCTCCCTCTCTTTCTTTCTCACTCTCTCTCTTTCTCTCTCTCCCTCTCTTTTTCTCTCTCTTTCTCCCTCTCTCTCTTTCTCTCACCCTCTCTCTCTCTTTCTCTCTCTCTCACTCTTCTTTCCCTCTCTTTCTCTCTCTCCCTCTCTCTCTCTTTTCTCTCTCTCTCTCTCCCCGTCTCTATCTCTCTCTCTCCCCCTCTCCCTCTCTCTCTCTCTCTCTGGGTGGACCACTTTTCTTTATTGTCACTATTATTTTTGTCTTTTCATAAATTTTGCCGTTTGCCAAAAGGACATTACGTCAAATTCTTCTTTCCTTTCTCTCTCTCTCTCTCTCTCTCTCTCTCTCTCTGTCACATTACGTCAATTGCTATGAAACATGTATCAACGTCAGCCTGGGTCCCCCCCCCCCACCCACCCCCGCTCCTACCATTCCCACACCACACCTCTGCCTGCTCCCCTCCCCCTCCTCATCCCTCTCCCACTCCCCTTTCTCTTCCCCTCCTCTTCCTCCTTTCTCTCTTTATCCCATTCCCTCTCTCTCTCTCTCTCTCCCTATACATCCTCTCTCTCTGTCGTGTCTCTGTCACCTGTCCTGTCTGTCACCTCCCTCCCGTCCACACACTCTCTCTCTCTGTATATCTCTCCCCCCCTCTCTCTCTCCCTCTCTCTCTCGCTCTATGTCCCAACAACTCGCTCTTTCTTTCTCCCCCTCCAACACTGACTCTCTTTCTGTCTCTTCATATCTCTGTCTCTGTCTCACTTTCTCTCTCTCTCTTTCTTCCCTCTCTCTCTCCCTCTCTCTCTCCCTCTGTCTCTCTCTCTCTCTCTCTCTCCCACCCCCTCTCTCTCTCCCTCTGTCTCTCTCTCTCACCAACACTGACGCTCTTTCTGTTTCCATCTTCCATTTCCTCCGTCCCTCTCCACATCTCTGTCTGTCTCTCTCACTCTCACTCACTCTCGCTCTCTGATGGTATCTATCTATCTGTCTGTCCGTCTATCTATTTGTGTCTGTCCGTATGTGTGTCTATCTATCTTTCTATCTATCTATCTATCTATCTATCTATCTATCTGTCTATCTCAAACCACTATTACAGCACGCCGTTCCTCAGAGGGTCTTCGCGACATGCTAACCATTTTAGTTTAACATTGTCCGAATAGCTCAACTAACCCCCCAACCGCCCCCCCAACCCCCTCCCCCCCCACTCCCCCCACCCCCAACCCTCATCTTTTTTTTTCTTTCCCTTCAGGGACGGAAGGGGGGCTGCAGGTAGGAGGAGAGTGGGGGAAGGGTGAGGTGAGGTCTGTCACTCACAGAATGGGGGAGGGGGGGAGTTGTGTGTGCGTGTGTGGAGTGTGTGTGTGTGTGTGTGTGTGTGGAGTTGGGGGATGGGAGGGGGGGGGGCTGAATTTCCCCTTGATCCTGTTGTCAGTAAGGCCGCTCACGCGTCTGGTCAGTTGTGCACATAGTATCGTGTGTCCCTCCTCTCTCTCTACCTCCTCCCCCTCCCCCTATCTTTCTCTCTCTCTGTCTCCGTCTGTATCTCTCTCTTACTCCTCCCCCCTCTCTGTCTCCCTCTCTCTCACTCCTTCCCCCTCTCTGTCTCTCTCTGTCTCTCCCTCTCTCTCTGTCTCTCTCTCCATCTCTCACTCCTTCCCCCCTCTCTCTTCTCCCTCTCTCTCTCTCTCTCACTCCTTCCCCCCTCCTCTCTGTCTCTCTCTCCCTATTTTTTTCCTTTCTCTCTTTCTCTTTCTTTCTTGTTTTCTATCTCTGTCTCTTTCTGCCTGTCATTCTCTCTCTCTCGCTCTCTCACCCTCCGCCCCCCCTCTGTCTGTCTCACCCTCTCTCTCTCTCTCTCTCTCTCACACACACACACACACACACACACACACACACACTCCTCCACCCCCATATCTGTCTCTCTCTCTCTCTCTCTCCCCCTGTTTTTCCTTGTTTTCTCTCTTTCTATTTCTTTCTTGCTTTCTTTATCTGTCTTTGTCTTTTTTTCTCTCTCTCCCTCCCCCTCTCTCTCTCTCCCTCTCTCTTTCTTGCTTTCACTGTTTCTCTCTGTGTCTATCTCCCTGTCTTTCTCTCTCTCTCTCTTTCTTGTTTTCTCTCTCTGTCTCTCTCTGTGTCTATCTCCCTCTCTCTCTCCCTCTCTTTTTCTCACTGTCTCTCTCTGTGTCTATCTCCCTGTCTTTCTCTCTCTCTCTCTCTCCCTCTCTCTTTCTTGCTTTCTCTTTCTGTGTCTCTCTATCTCCCTCTCTCTTTCTTGCTTTCTCTTACTGTCTCTCTCTGTGTCTATCTCCCTCTCTTTCTCTCTCTCTCTCCCTCTCTCTCTTTCTTGCTTTCTCTCACTGTCTCTCTCTGTGTCTATCTCCCTCTCTTTCTCTCTCTCTCCCTCTCTTTTTTTCTTGCTTTCTCTCACTGTCTCTCTCTGTGTCTATCTCCCTCTTTTTCTCTCTCTCTCCCCCTCTATCTTTCTTTCTTGCTTTCATTCTCTATCTTTGTCCCCTCTATGTCTCGCTTCTTCCCCCCTTCCCCACTCTCTCTCTCTCTCTCTCTCTCTCTCTCTCCCTCTCTCTCTCTCTCTCTCTGTACCTTTTCTCTCTGTGTCGGTCTCTCACTCCCCTTTCACTCTCTCCCCTCTCTATGTTCCGTTCTTCCTTCACTCCTTTTTTTTTGTGTGTTTGTTTGGATCCTAGTGTCGATTCATCCTGTAGTGTACAGATCCCTTTTACTATATTGACCCGTATGGATGGCGAATATGATGGCAACCCATTCTGAACCGTAGCAAAAGAACCGGGGACAAGATGACTTGCTGGGATCGCTGCAACACTGACAGGTCATAGTGATCCGATTGGCATCACACTGACCTTTAACCTCGATGGTGGTCTACTTTCACCACGATGACCTGGTCAGGTCTGGCTCACCACTGACCTCGAAGTGCCTCTGGGTTGATTCAGGTCACCGTGATCTTTGACCTTGATATGGGTCAGTGCATAGACGCTATTGTATATATATATATATATATATATATATATATATCTCATGGGAACACAAGCAGCGTGTATGGTCAGTGTGGTTGAACTGGGTGGGCAATCTACCTGTAGATGACCCCCACTCTACCAGTGGAAGGACACCCCATCAGTAGGCAGACACTCTACTACCGCTAAGTTTGGTAATGGGCCTGTCCGTCAATGCACTAAAAGGAACACTTCCCCCAATCTGCGCGAGAAACCAGTTCAGTACTTACTATCACGCTCTAGCGCTTATACACTACGGGGTCACTTCAGTGCTTGGTGAGCAAGGTTGCCCCAAAGGTACCTGCAGTACTTCCACATGTGAATATTTCCACCACTGTTTGGGCACTTTGCAACAGGGTAAGGATCGAGTCTGCATGCAGAACGCGGAGGCCGTTGGTGTGACTGATGGTTCTTTGTCACTTCCCAGTCTTGATGCTGCGGTCATTTTGAAGGAGAAAAGAAAAAGATCGCCCAGATCGTTCGCTTTTTAATCACAATAAACGAAGCATGGCCACAATGATGAAATGTACGCCCACGACATGGCCGACCTTGCCCGCTTCCACAGAGCAGCCCCGCAGTAAAAAAAAAAAAAAAAAAAAAAAAAAAAAAATCAACAACAAACGACAACAGTCTCGGGCAAGATGGCGGCAGGAGTGCGCGCGCGGGATCCGTTTGTTGACCGAAGAAGCCATTGGCGGCACTTTAAGCGGCGCGGCGACAGTCCGTTCTGTGTGGACACACACTTGTAAATCAGGCAGCTTTGTTGTGGCTTAAAGCTGTGCCGAATCAAAGGCTGGCAGTCCCGTCTTTGATCGCTGTCACAAACGCGCGCGCACCTCTTCGCAAAAACGACCTCGCCATAGGGCTACCTCTAGCTCTGCATATTTAGGACTCTGTACTGACTGTCTGTCTGACTGTCTGTCTGTCTTTCTGTCTGTCTGTCTGTCTGTCTGTCTGTCTCTCTCTCTCTCTCTCTCCCCCCCCCCCCCCCCATCTGTCTCCTTTTCAGCTGCTGGCTTCAAGAACGTTCTCTCTCTGCCTGCCTCCCTCCCTACCACCCCTCTCTCTTTCTTTCTTTCTCTCTCATTCTCTCTGTCTGTCTGTCTGTCTCTCTCTCTTTCTGTTTCTCTCTCTGTATCTGTCTCTGTCTCCTTTTCAGCTGCTGGCTTCAAGAACGTCTCTCTCCCTCTCTCTCTCTCTCTCTCTCTCCCTCCCTCCCTCTCTCTATGTGCCTTTCTGTTTTCCCCCTTCCCTCTTTCTCTTTATCTCCCTATCTCTCTCATCCTTTCCCCTTCTCTCCGGGGGGTGGGGGTGGGGGGGGAAAAAAAAAAGTCTCACTAGTGATGGCGTCAGGATCCTCAGTACACCGTCCAAAGTGGGACACGGCATTATGTGGCAGCTGGTGCACGTTGGGGGAATATTTGTTTTGTGTTACGGAATGAATGAGGATGGTCTGTTTGCCTTTGTCTACGCTGTCTGAAAACTGAAAAGCTGAAACAGAAACGACGAGGAAGGAAGTTCTCTATAAAGTAAAACACAACAGTGGCTTCATGTAAATTCTTTAAGTACTGCCACCATACATTTGACACCAGATCGTATCAGCCCAAAGGATTGTCGGAGATTTTCCTGTTTTTGTTTTGTTTTTTTGTTGTTGTTTTTTAGAGCGAGAGAAAAAAAAATCGTGAAAAGGGGTGCTTTTTTCGAAACCGAACTGAATAATGCCATCCTTTATACATATATATATATATATATATATATATATATATATATATATATATATATGTATATATATATATATATATATATATATATATATATATATATATATATATATTCGGAGAACTTTTTTTTTCTGAAACCGATATTCGTTCTTCTAACTCAAGAGCAAAACGCATTGTTAGTTTTGATCGTGTATTTGCTTTTTGAGACTCACTTGTAATTGAA
Source organism: Babylonia areolata (assembly GCF_041734735.1). Classification (NCBI taxonomy): domain Eukaryota; kingdom Metazoa; phylum Mollusca; class Gastropoda; order Neogastropoda; family Buccinidae; genus Babylonia; species Babylonia areolata. The sequence goes on from NC_134900.1 coordinate 26,556,213, forward strand.
ACGAATATTATTATCTCATATACGGATGTGTCCACACGTTTGCTATAGAATCCACACGGGGGTCTTGGACGGGAAAGTGCCAGAAGGCGATTTCTTCCAGAAAGCAGCGCACAAAGTCTGTAAACTGTTCACAAACAAGCGCCGATCGAGAGAGCGAGTGGGGGGGGGGGCAAAAATGGTTCCCCGGGAAATAACCCCACCCCACTCCACCTCCACCCCCACACCCCACACCCCCGTCCTCCCGTCAAATGAAAACATTTTTTGTCCCGACACGTGTTATTCGCTGATGCCGATTCCCTGGTGAAACAGAAGACTATCTGCATCATGAATGAATGAGGCCTCTTGTCCGAGGGCCGGACCATCTCTGATACTGAGCGCCCGAGAAGCTGACGAGAGAGGGAGAGAACTCGCCACTCCGATCGTTCTCATCCAATGAAAATAACGCCTCTGGGTATATTATACTTTGCCTGCCTGTGTTTCGGGGCGATAATTCTGCCCCGTGCTTTTTCCACCACTTTTTTTTTTTTTTTCCTGGGACTCGTGTTTTCATTGGTGACATTATTGGCCAGTGATGATGTTTGTCCAAACCTTTTTTTTCTTTTTTTCTTTTTTTTGGAGGGGGGGTACGGGGGGGTGAGCGGGGAGGGGGGGGGGGGGGGGGCGCCGAGTGTTTATAATGCTGAAACCTCATCCGTTCTGAGTGGTAGTTCTTTTGTTGTGTTGGGTTTTTTTGTTTTTTTTTTGTTGTTTGTTTTTTTTTGGTTTGTTTTTGTTGTTGTTGTTTTTTGCTTTTTGTTGTGTGTGTGTGTGTGTGTGTGAGAGAGAGAGAGTCTTCTTTGTCCATTTTGTTTCAGGGTTGAGTGTCGAGCGTATTCATTATCTTTTTTTTTGGGGGGGGGGGGGGGGGGGGGGGGGGGGGTAGGGGTAGGGGTGGGTGGGAATTGTGAAGCTATGGTGAGAATATGCAATGGCGCATTTATCCTGGCTGGGACCACGATTATGTGAATCAGCGACCACTCTGAAGATCTGGATGGAAGCAAAGCTGTTATTATTGGGCATACCAGAGTAAAAATATCTTTGCTTCCGTTTTAGCGATCTGTGTGAATCTTATGGTAATGACCGTTCAAGACGTATCGAGTGCTTTCGTTGATGGGTAATCACAGGTTGAGAGGGAAAGCTCGCAGAGGATACATTATTTAAATCCCGTGCTGCGGAACAGTTTGATGCGCATTTGTCTAACACTATGTCAAAATGCTTCGTGTTTTGTCAACACACAAGAAAATTAATGTGCATTGCATGCATGATGATGAATATTGTGCGATGTTTTTTTTTTGCACAAAATTATGTGGGCATACCCTTTTTTGAGGGGCCGTGGCCTTTGAGTTGAAATATCTAAATCTTGAGTGTCCCTGCTTTCCTTCGTCTACCTTCTCAACCCCCCCCCCCCACCACCACCACCCCCAACCACCGCCCCTTCCCCTCTCCTTCCATCTCTCTCTGTCTAGTTTTCTTGATCCTCGCTTCTAGAGAGAAAGAATGAGCTTCCCTCGTACTCCACCCTCCACCCCCACACAGACATACACAGCCCCCCTCCCTACTGTCTTTTTTTTTTTTTGAGGGGGGGGGGGGGGGGAGTCTCTTCTCCCAGTCTCGCTCTGTCTGTCTGTCTGCATATCTCTCTTCCCCCACGCCCCCCCCCCCTCTCTCTCTCTGTCTCTGTCGCTGTTTCAGTATCTCCCTCTTCCCCCCCCCTCTCTCTCTCTCTCTGTCGCTGTTTCAGTATCTCCCTCTTTCCCCACCCCACCCCCTCTCTCTCTCTCTGTCTCTCAGTCGGCGAGGCTCTTAACACCATAATTTGATTTGATCTCTCTCACTCTCTCTCACTCTCTGGCTTTTTCAGTCTCCCTCTCCTCCCTCCTCTCTTTCTCTCTCCCATTCTCTCTGTTTCTCTCCTTTTTTTTTCCCTTTCTTTCTTTTCCCTCCTCTTTTCTCTCTCACCCCCCCCCCCCCCTGACCCCTCCCCCACACACACACACACCCACCCACTCTCCCACCCCCCTTCTCTTCCCCCAATACGCGAAGAACACGAGGGCGCACTGTCTCGTGATACGTGAGCTCGAAGCAGATGCCATCGGCGTGTTCACACGAGTACTATACGTTTCTGTGTGTAACAGTTTCCGAGGTTTTCTCAATCTCCGACAGACACAAGCACACACACACACTGAACACTGAACACCGAAATGTTTAATGTCATTAGCTGTAAAGCTGTAGTGACATAGTAGGTACTAATCAGAACAAAATTTGTATATGTATTTGTATTTGTATTTCTTTTTATCACAACAGATTTCTCTGTGTGAAATTCGGGCTGCTGTTCCCAGGGAGAGCGCGTCGCTACACTACAGCGCCACCCATTTTTTTTGTATTTTTTTTCCTGCGTGCAGTTTTTATTTGTTTTTCCAACCGAAGTGGATTTTTCTACAGAATTTTGCCAGGAACAAGCCTTTTGTTGCCGTGGGTTCTTTTACGTGCGCTAAGTGCATGCTGCACACGGGACCTCGGTTTATCATCTCATCCGAATGACTAGCGTCCAGACCACCACTCAAGGTCTAGTGGAGGGGGAGAAGATATCGGTGGCTGAGCCGTGATTCGAACCAGCGCGCTCAGATTATCTCGCTTCCAGGGCGGACGCGTTACCTCTAGGCCATCACTCCACTGAATGGTGCAAAACATAAAATGGAACAGAAAGGAAAAGGAAAAAAACAAAAACAGAATTGAAACAACGTAATCTAATAAAGAGATTTGCAACACTTTGGCACTTTGTCATTAGCTTAAAGTACATGTGACAGGAGGGGGGGGGGGGGGGGTAATGTACCTTCTTTTTCATTCGTTCGTCTCCAAGGCTTGGACAGTACACAAAAAACAAAGTACATATAAATCATATCATAAATATTTACGTCTGTAACATCGACACACATCATATCAATACAAACACATACTAAAGAACATATATCTAGATCATGAAATAATCATTTATGCCTGGACATCAAAAACCCATCATATCAATACGAACACACCATATAATTACAATGTCCACATGCACACACGGTCAAGGGAGATGGGGGGGTAAGGGGGGGGCTCAGGTTTGGGGGTGGGGTGGGGGAGCAGGAAAGTTAATAAATTGGGGTGGTAGGGGAGGTCGCGGGGGGGGGGGGGGGGGGGGGGGGAGAGATGTGAGTCGTATCGACCAGTGGAGTCAGTTCGTCCGTTTGTATCTGCGAAGGTTAACGAGTCTTCGAAGGCGGTTTCTGACTGTCGCTCTCTCTCTCTCCGTCTCTCTCTCTCTCTCTCTTTCTCGTTCCCCGCCCTCTCCGTCTGCCTGTCTGTCTGTCTCTGTCTCTGTCTCTCTCTCTCTCTCTCTCTCTCTCTTTCTCTCTCTCTCTCTCTCTCTCTCTCTCTCTCTCGCTATATGTAACGACAGTGATCTGACCTGTCCATTATGTAAAGAATCACAAGAAAATGAGATACACTTTGTTCTTTGCTGTACAGCTTTAAGGAACATTCGAGAGGAGTTTATTCAGCCTAAATATTATAGTAAACCTACGTTGTTTAAATTGAACTTATTGATGTCATCTACTTCCCCTGAAGTTGTTCGCAAATTTTCACTACCTTTATACAAAGCTTTCAAATTCAGAGAAATGGCTACTTCGTGAAAACGCTGTTTGTACTCATTTGTTTGTTTGTTTTTTTCTTTTATTGTTCTACATATTGAACTGTAATACTGGTATATTTTTGTTTTACTGTGTTTATTGATGCTCACAGTGTCGTGATGTATTGCTTGTAAAATAATGTTTACATTCCCCTTCATAAGGGGCCTAGGCCTATACATGAATAAACCATCTTGAATCTTGAATCTCTCTCTCTCTGTTAATTTTGGTTTAGTTTTTCCTCGTCTCAAAGAGTGATGAAAACATTAATGGGCGTTCATTCTCTGGTGTATTTATTTATTTTCTTTATACATTCATTTGTTTGTTTGTGGATTTATGTATTTACAATGATATTCACTGTACAGTAATCAACAAAAAGGATGACTTGATAAACTAAGTATCCAGTCACCTCGGAGCTCCCTCGGAAGTTTCTCTTCCCAGTGAACTTTTCAGCGCTTAGAGTTGACGGTCGGACGTGAATCCTCGGTGGATAATGTCACATTTTCTGTATCAATACAACATGTTCAATGCGTGCGTGCGTGTGTGTGTGTGTGTGTGTGTGTGTGCGCGCGCGTGCGTGCGTGTGTGTGTGTGTGTGTGTTTACGAGTCGAAAGGTATGAGGTGTGAGTATGTGGGGGGGCCACGTATCACACACAAGAGCAGCAACGAGGGAATCGATGTTCATTTCGTCAGTACAGTGTCAGGTAAACCCCTCTGGCTCAATGGGCTCTCCTTCTGCGCTTCGGCTGCCCTGGTTTTGTCAGCGTGTTGTCAGGTCTTTATTTTCGCTGCACACCTTAATGCTTCAGTGATTAGCGTCGTGTCACCGGAGCGCTAGACGTCCCTTCGCTGTTCAGCGACCGTCTTAATGTTTCAATTATTACGACGGTGTAAGAGTAGTGGGTTTTTGTTGTTGTAGTTGTTGTTGTTGTTGTTTTTTGTTGTTTTTTTGTTGTTGTTTTTTTTCGATCTTACTCACGTGTCAGCGAAATCTAGCATGCAGCCCCGAAGCCTCTAATAATTAGCTAAGCATGCGTTGGCAATACAAGCCGAGTTTTGAGTTTTTAGTATCACTTTCTTTTAAAAAGGTTTTTTTTTTGTGTGTGTATACCGACAAACATACTGCCACGGCGCCATCGGGTCTTTTTATAAGCCGACGTTACAACTAAAAAAAAAAAAAAAAAAAAAAAACCGCTTATTTCGTCAGTTACATTCGTGTTTAACGTCGACCGCCGTAGCTCAACTGATGTAGCCGACAGTGAAGACCAGTCCAGGGATAAAAGAACGGGTGGGGGGGGAGGTGATCCGTCTGACACCACGAGAATGTTCGAATGGCACGCCAAGGTGGGCGGCAAGATTTTTTTTTTTTTTTTTTTTTTTTTTTTTTGACGCCTGGGAATCGAACTCAACAGGTATTCAAGTGCTCAACGAACTGAGTAATGCAGGCGCCAGTCAAGGTAGGTAAGTGGATTCAGTGCCGCCCACCTCCAGTTATGATGAAGCCGACGGGAACTCCCATCTCAGGGGAAGGGGCTTCATTAACATCATCCTGTCACTGTAAGAACCACTGAATGGTGGTGATAAATGCCGTTTGTATGTTGGGGTTTTTTTGTTGGTATTTTTTGGGTTTTTTTGTTTGTTTGTTTGTTTGTTTTTGTTTTGTTTTTGTTTGTTTTGTTTTTTTGTTTGTGTTTTTTAGCGCTCAGGATTCCAATTCACAATGTTAAAGAGCGAGTTCGGAGCTCAGCTGAGCTCAAGCAGTTGAGTTAACTCACTCGGGACGCTCAGTATTCTCCCTTTCTTCCCCCCCCCCCCCCCCGCCCCCGCCCCCTGCCTCTCCCCCCTCTCACCCTCCACCCCCCACCCCGCACCCCCACCGCACCCCTCTCCCCTCCTGCCCGCCCCACTCCCCCCCATCTGATGTCCAGTGGGTGTTTGAAGAGCTCCGCCGACAGGTTTCGTCGTTAGGAATGTGGTATTCTTTGTGTCAACGTGAGAACCATCTGCTTGTAACATTGTGATGATATCAGCTGTGGTGAATCGCCGTGGTGGTTGTCGCGCGCCTATTATTTTGTCGTCCGTAAGGAGAGAGTTAAAGGCGGTCCGAATGGGTTTGTTCGCTTCTTTCTTTAGTTTTAAGAATAATGATAAGAAGAAGAAGAAGAAGAAGAAGAATCATTATTATTATTGTTGTTGTTGTTCTCGTTGTTGTTGTTATTATTTTATCAGAAATATAATAATAATAATAATGATAAGAAGAAGAATACGAATACAAGAAGAAGAAGATGATGATGATGATGGTGGTGGTGATGAAGAAAGAACGAAAAGAAGAAAGGTTTGTTTATATGGTTTGGACACCTTGGCTCGGCTCGTAACTCGCGCGAGGAAGATCTAGGGCTCTGTTTCCGTGTGAGTGGAACAATTCTTTATCTGTTCCGGTCCTTCACACGGTCGACCCTTCTTTCGCTTCACACTCGTCGGAACCACCGTCACTTTAACACCCCCCCTCTCCCCCCCAGCCCCCCCTTCCCCCATACTCCCCCCTCCCCCCCCAGCCCCACCCCACACACACACTGCCCAGTCGGGGATCACAGAGGTTTTGTGACCTGAAGAACGTGAACGGACGGCGGTATAGTAGTGCTCCTCCTCCACTCTCACTCATCAGGTTTGACCTTTGTGGCTGGTGGCACGTTGAATTCACAGTGCCCCCCCCCCCCCCCCCCCCCCCCCCCCCCCCCCCGACCTGACCTGGCTTGTTCATTCCGTCACAGCCCAGATCCGAGACACCCGGGGTGGAATGTCACCCGGCCGTACCTCGTAGGGATTGGGGTTGAGGAGGGGTGGGGGGTGGAGGTGGAGAGGGGGGGAGGGGGACAGGTTAATAAGGGCATGGAGCTTCTTTATCTCCTGGGAATTTCTCAGAGAGAAAAAAAAAAATTTTTGTCAACACTGAAAATCTTTGTGTGTGTGTGTGTGTGTGTGTGTGTACCCACTCATGTATGTGTCTATTCACGCAGGCTTGTGTGTGTGTGTGTGTGTGTGTGTGTGTGTGTGTGTGTGTGTGTGTGTGCAGACACCACTTTGACTCATCACAGCCACTGTTTGTGTGTGACACAACAGCTGACACATTAACCAAATTGCGGTCGCCTGTACTGTCTCAGTGTTTGTGCGCGCGCGTGCAGGCACCACATTAACTCTTTACAGCCGCAGTGTGTGTGTGTGTGAGAGAGAGAGAGAGAGAGAGATGAGAGAGAAGAGAGAGAGAGAACAGCTGGTGCATTAACCCATTACAATCCCCTGAAAGGTCTCTGACTGTGTGTCTGTCTCTGTGTGCTGTGCAGGCAGTGAAGAGCAGCATGGGCACGGAGTGCAAGTGCCACGGGGTGTCGGGCTCCTGCACCATGAAGACGTGCTGGACCACCCTGCCGCCCTTCCGCAGGATCGGCGACGACATCTACCGGCGCTACAGGAAGTCCAAGCTGGTCGAGCCCTACCTGGGCCGCCGGGCCCGCACGCCCATCTCCCTGGTCCTCAAGCGCTCCAAGCGGAAGCACCGCAAGCCCCGGCGCAAGCACCTGGTGCACCTGGAGAGGTCGCCCAACTACTGCGATCACGACCCCAGCACGGGGTCGCTGGGCACGGTAGGGAGGAAGTGCAACCGGACCTCCAAGGGCACGGACGGCTGCGACCTGATGTGCTGCGGGCGCGGCTACAACACGCACCAGTACACGCGCACCTGGCAGTGCAACTGCAAGTTCCACTGGTGCTGCCGCGTCAACTGCCACCGCTGCAGCGAGCGGACTGAGGAGTACACGTGCAAGTGACCCTCCTCCACCAACCCTACTCCCTCTCCCCCTCACACACACACACACACACACACACACACACACACACAGCCCCCAATCCGTGAGGTCTTCAGGGTAGTAGGATGGACGAACGCGATTATGGCTTGTCGGTGGGAGGATCTGGTCACATGACTACTCTTTTTTTTTCTTTCTTTTTTTTTTTTTTTTCAACGACTCGGAACGCCCGAAACAATCAAGTGATGAAAAAATCACTTTGACGTCATCTTCGAAACTTTTTTTTTTCCGGCGAAAGAAAGAGCATGACATGACCTACTGGGTTGTTCAAAACTTGAACCCAGGTGACTTCTGATCAACAATGTGAAATTAATGCCTGCTGTGCTGGATAACCTCAACCTCAGTTGACGGAGGATGTTGTTCTTTTTTTCGCAAATGACGTCATCAGCGGCTGACGTCAAATTGACGAAGTTGACTGGGTGACGGTAAATCATAATTTAGTGATACAACCCGTGGCGCGTTTTTGCACCCGCTGGTACTCTGTCCTCGTACATGAACAAGGTATCCCCACTGTGAAATGGGGTTCACGCCCTTCAAGAATCGCATCAATTGACCATTGTGTGGACGTCCTTGCAAAACTGACTCTGTTTGTACAACAACAACAACAAAAAGAAAAAAAAAAAAAAAGAAACGTGACGTAATTGAGTGATTCAGAACAAAGTGAGTTCCCACACAACAGTTTTGACGCAGAACTCACACGATATCTCGCGTTGGGGGGTGCGATAAAGGTGGAGAGTGGAGTCATTACGGAATTGGGGGTCCGAGTTGTCGATCATGCTGGACTGCGGATTGACCGCATTGAGGTGCACGTGACAAGTTCAGAACTTACTAAATGCGAATTCTGTGTGAGTCTGTTTTAGAAAGAAAAGAAAAAGAGAGAGAGAGAGAAAAAGAAAAAAAAAAGAAGAAAGGACAGTCCTAAAATAATTATTTTCACTTTATCACTTTCTCTAATCATATACAATACAATACACAATACACAAACTTTATTGTCTATACTTTGGTACAGAGATTTTCTTTTCGGAAGCAGCACATGTCCAACATAAGAAAACAACAAACAAATAAAATGAATAGAAAATAAAAAGATAAATTAAATGGCACCAAATGGAAATAGCTATATACAAATATACAGATTACTGAAATGTACTTGCCTCCTCCATTTCAGTCAGCCAAGCCGCATTGCACATCTCCCCCCCCCCCG
>NC_134900.1:26569978-26587478 GCF_041734735.1 Babylonia areolata
ATGTCACAATCGTTTTGATTTTGAAGAAGAAGAAGAAGAAACGTTGTCAGAAAATTAGACTGTTTATGTAAACTTTACGCTCATCGCTTATTTGTTTGTTTGTTTGTGTGTTTATTTGCTTCTGATTTAGTTCATTTTAGACACTGCCTGTTCACGTGCATTTATCTGATTATTTATTACAAGAATTTATTAGAACTATCATCATCAGAGGTTTCATGGCTATATATTTCTATTTTTTATCGGCTTCAATGTGTTTAATGTTGTTGGGTTTTTGTTGTTGTTGTTTTGTTTTTTTTAGTGTATTTGTGCACTTTGTAGTTAAACAACTGCAACATAGAATACATATTTCGTAACAATGTTTAACTTATTGATATGTGTGTACAGTTGCGGTTTACGCTGTTGACTTAGTCATAGAAGTGTATTTATGAACAAGTCGAAACGAAACAGACTTGCCAGTGTCTTGAGTTTGTTTGTTTTTTTCTTCTTTGCCATGAATACAGTGTGTGTGTGTGTGTGTGTGTGTGTGTGTGTGTGTGTGTGAAACTGTTTGAAATATTGCATGTGAGTTTATTTTCTACCACAGTATCCATGCACCGTTATTTTCCATTTTCACTGTAACAATCTGTCCACATCAGTTGTTTAACGGATAAATAAAATAAATCTCTGCTGAAATTAAGAACTGATTACAACATATTCGTGAATCAGTAAATAAAGATACTGATAAATCAGGCAAATGACCAAACAGACAAGAAATAGACAAATAAATGATTAAAAAAAATAATAATAATAAATGCGTATGTTGACTAAGCAGATCGAATGGAATGAATAGAGTAAATGAATTTGAAAGAAAATGTTAACGACCATTAAAAGAGAGAATGAGTAAAGCATGTGAAGCAGTATGAAAATAAGGAAAATAAATAAATAAATAAATAAATAAAACTGCATACATCTGAGGCCTCACAAAAAGTTCAACAAACTTTTTATTAAAAAAAAAAAAAAAAAAAAAAACTAACACGACTATAATAGTCTATAGATTGTAAATGCTTTTTACCAAGAGCAGATCTGTAGGTTACAAACCCTGTCAACAACGTCACCATCACATAACACCAGAGGAAATCTCCATCAGCCAAGCCCGAAACACGGCAAGACGTGAACACAAATCTGTGGCGTGGAAATCATTGTTATTGTGTGTTGTATAGTATTGCTATTTGTCACAATAGAGACAATCTGCACTGCTTTCCCCGTGAAAAGCGCTTCGTCGCCACAGTGCAGCGCTACCTTTTTTTTTTCTTTTTTTTTCCCCCCCTTTCTTCTGGTTTTTTGTTTGTTTGTTTTTTTATTTACCTCAAGTCTAAGTCATTTGTTTTAGCTTGCCATCAAAGGTGGATTCCTCTTCTTCTAAATTTTGCCAGAGACAACAATTTTGGTGCTGTGGGTTCTGTTACGTGCGCTAAGTACACGCTGCAGAGTAAAATGATTTATGTTCGTGTTTCCACAACACACCGAACACAGACAGGAAGCACAGGATCTCTATAACACGTGCAAGCCTAATTGTGTAATTGTATTGTGGTTATTACTTTTTAGTTCTCTGTGTGAAATTGGGACTGATCTCCCCGGGGGAGAACACATCCCCACGGTGTAGCGCCACCCTTCTCTCTCCCCCTCTCTCTCCCCTTCTCTCTCTCTTTCCCGCTCTCTCAAAACTTGGTTTTCCCAGGGATAACCCATTTGTTGCCGTAGGTTCTTTTACATGCGCTAAGCACATGCCGGACAGTGGCCAGTGAAGAAAGCCACGTGCCGTGCAGTTTCAGTGTGCTTCATGGACTTGCACGCAGTAGAGGCCACACACACACACACACACACAAGTAAAATAACGTTTCGTTCAAAGCGCAATGGGGCCTCAAGGTATACTGGGACTGCGTTTTGGAAATATTTCATCATCATTAGCATTATGAATGTTATTGATTGTTTGTTTTTTAATATTATCAGTACATTGAAATTTTGCATGCAAAAAAAACAACAAAACAAAAACAAAAAAACAAAAAAAAACCGGCGGGATACAAGACTTTCAGGTTTACACACACACACACAAAAAAAAAAAAAAAAATATATTCCGCTATCCGCCATGGCCTTCGCGAAGGCTATGTCTCAAACACACCGAACATAAAGTTGTCAAAAAACAACAACAACAAAAACCACCAGCAGGACGACGGTTCAAACCTATCACCCAATCAACTATCATGTCCCAACGAACCGGAGTTCACTTAACAGCTTCTGCCTGTAACAGTTGTCACAACAACAGTTTGCACGCCAAAGCAGTGTTACAGCCGCGTGCGTCACGGTTTACTGGGACGTTTAGCAGAAGAGGTTGTCAAGGGACAGCACAAACCGGCTTCCTTTTGGACGAGAGACGCCGTTCGAGGCAGTTTGATGTTTGTTGCAAACGCGCGCGCAACAATGGCGGAGTTGGTCTTGTGTACAGTGGATTCTTTCGGTGACGGAAAGTCGGTAAGTCAAATATTACCTGTTTTAGCGTCTTGAATATTATTGCACCTACTGGTTACATTCTCATGGTGTGTGAGACCAAAAACAGAAGGGGGGGTGGGGGGACCAAAATAATGGCACGTTAGTTTAGTGACTGAATTTGCATCGAAACTGAGTAAAATAACATACAAAATGAGTGGAAATCCACTGAGAATAGGGTATAATATCTCCTGATGGTAATTTCGTTTTTTCATACATGCACAAGTATTGCTGGTAAAATAGGTTCGTGAATTTAGGATGCTAAAATAGAACTTTACCTAATGTAAGAACGAGGGAGTCTGTTGCAGAACAGAGGAGAGTGAAACTGGCTTTTTTTTTTGGGGGGGGGGGGGGGGGGGCTTTTTTTCTATCTTTTTTTTTTTTCCTTTTTTTTTTCTCCGTGGGAAGATTTCCGACAGACGTACGTAACAGATTATCCAAGTTCGTGGTAGCGACAGTCGCCCTAGCACACAAAAGAAAACGCCAACGGGAAAGCCTTCCTTTTTGTATTCCCCTGCCCTTATTCTGTATGAAAGAGAGCTTCGATCTTCTTACCTGTTGAATATTTAGGATGTTTAGAAAATTTCCAGAGGTGTGTGTGTGTGTGTGTGTGTGTGTGTGTGTTCTTAGAATTTTAGAGCCTGCTCGATATTTACAGTGACCAAGTGTTAAGCTTCAGCAGAAGGATTGGAAGGGTTGGGATGGGAGGTGTTCCAAAGAGCTAAGTTTGGGAGGGGCGTGATAACCAAGCTGTTTCAGTGCGCGTATATGTGCGAGCCTCAACCCCTTCCAACCTAGTCCTCCTCCGACGACGACCCAACACACACACACACACACACACACACACACAAACTATATACCAGCTGAACAGTGTGCATGCACGCAAGTGACCGCAAAGGTAAACAAGCACGCTCACACCGCCGCACTGCATATATTACATGAAAAGTTTTCAGGTGAAGAGGAAAACGCGAAATAACGGGTCACGTGACAGCCACATACTATAAAACACTCTTTCGATGTCTTTTTGTTCCCTCTCCCCCCCCCCCCCCCACACACACACACACCCCACCCCTATTCTCACCCTGTCTTTTTCTTGCAAGCTGCATCGCTGAAGAATCACACAGTGTCACCCGATATTGTTTGGGTCAGTCTCATCTGAGCTTCACGGATCGTCCAAAATACAACACACACACACAAAAAAAAAGCATACCGGGGTTACGACTAGTCACAACGCTTCAAGACCTGCAAAACCCACAAACAACACCCCCCATCTGAGATAACCCAATCCCTTTCTCCACAGTATCAATGAAGTGGCAATGAAGCTGAATTCAGAAATCGCGAAACTTACAGCGCCAGAAAGCAATCAAATCAGAAAGGACAAGGGGGTGGGGGAGGTGGGGGCGGGGGGGGGGGGGGGGAACTGACGCAACAGAGCAGCCGAACAAAATAGTCGTGAATGGGTTGAGATGCATGAGGAGAGGAGGGGGGCTTGGGTTGGGGGTGGGGGGGGGTGGGGGGTTGGAAGGAAACGGCACCTCCGTGCCGCCCCAACAGACGGTCTTTGTTCCCATGTGAACATTCACAGTCCGGCTCCTCTCAGTAATCACAAGCCCTGAGGGGGTAGTGTACAACCCCAAGCGAAACCGCTTGAAAGACCGTTGGAAGGTGATCAAAGCATTCCAAGTCAGCACTAAAGCTCTAAACACCTTTTTTTTTTTTTTTGTGGAGGAGGGGTGGGGAGCAGGGGAGGGAGGGGGTGGGGGGTGGAGTGCAATAGTTTTAACAAGATTGCCAGTTTTCACACTTGGTTCGTTGCGTGGCCACGGTGCTCTCGAGTCGAGACGGGTTGGAACACACACACACACACACACACACACACAAACGGTGCAGATGATTTCCAGCTAAGTTAACTATCTTTGTGTTTCGTTCTCATAGAATATGCATGGGTGGGTTTCAGGATAATTAAACGTGTGCCTGTCGTTTTATCACTTTTATCCTGAAAAAAAACAAACCAACCAACCACATCATTTACAGGGGGAGGGAGGGAGGGAAAGTGGAACTGGCTTTAGCAAGAAGTGAGCTGAGGCCAAAACAATCGACACATTTGTTTGTTACGGCCTTCAAGGTTCCCTCTTCAACACGGTGTATAGTTTTATGACACAGGGTCTGTGGCGTTCTTCAAGTTCATCACATCAAGTCAGCTGGCTAGGGGTCGTTCGCAGCGTGCAACATACAACTGCTCTGCAGAGAGTTGGTTCACTGCCAGTTTGATGCACTGAAGTCTTATTGATAATTTGATCCGGGTGTCTTTTCCTTTTTTGGGGGGGAGGGGGGGTGGGGTAAGTCTTCGCACTTTTTCTTTTATATTTTGATTTGTTCTTGAAGACTGTAAGTAGACAGATGGAAGGAGAAAGATGGCATGTTAATGATATCAGAAAGAAACTGTGCGGCTCGTTTAATCAGTGGACATGTCGATTGAAACCTGACTGAATGACAGGAAGCGAATGATGGGCGCCCAAATGCAGCTCTTGAGTTGGTTTTTCCCAGGCAGACAGCCTGTTGTGCAAACGACTTGTTTGAAAAACGACTAGTTCGGTCCCTATGTATCCATGATTACAACAATAAGTTTCGCCAGCGAACAGCAGTCTGTCCCCCAACATTTTATTTTTTATTTTTTTTTATTTTTTTACTACTTGCGCTCAAAAGACGTCCCTAATAATTATGTACAATCCGGGTTATCACGACCATGTTTGCTTCTGACCATTCAGTAGGCCATTATGGTAACTAGCGAGACTTTTTTTTTAATTTTTAGACACATGATGAATTAAGAAGACAGTTTTTGTGTGTGTGTTTGTTGTTTATTCTTTCAGTTCTTCAAAAGACAATACAAGCGAAGGAAACGTTGAAGCACTGGGAAGATAAAAGTTCTTCAGAGTCGTAGGAAATGGCCTCCCCCTCCCCCCTCTCTCTGTGGAGGGGACAGGGTTTGCACACTGTGCAAACCTGTGCTCCAGAGATCAGACCTGCTCTTCCGAGCAATAAACGCACACTGATCTCCGAAACGAACAAATGTATACGAAAAAATATATATATACAAGGAAACTGATGATAATAAATAGACAAGTACTAACAGCTTTTGTCTCTGCACAAGGTAATGTGCTTTAAAAGCACAGTTCACTTCTTCGCGTGGGCCCGGGCCATGTTCCCTCAAAAAATCTCTGTGCTCATTTTATCAATGCAGGGGGGTTAGAGTGGCGCAATAAATATAATAGTTACCCCCCCAAAACGGTAAGCAGTTCCGGAGGATTCCACAACACTTTCTAATCCTGGGGGTCTCCAGTTAAGAGAAAAAGGATGCCTGCGATTCTTGTGCCGCCGGGTACCGCGGGGGTGGGGGGGCCCATAATGCGCGCAATATGGCGGCCCATTGACAGACCCCTGGGTGTCCGGGGTGCTCGGCAGGGGCGTTCAGGATTCTCTCAAGTGCTGGGGCCCCCTTTTGGAAACTGTTAACAGGTTTCGTTTGAGATCATTTTTACCATGTTTAATCCCTCCCCTAGCTTTCAGCCCGCCGTGCCTTTCACGTCGGTCGAGTTCAATTCATCACCGATTTCGCCCTCGGTTTGCCAGGCTTAAAGAGACGAGTACAGCCCTCCTGCCGTTTAAAAACTCGACATCTTCCGCTCGGGTTGACGTTGTGTGGGGGTGACGGGCCTTTAGTAGCCGTCCTTTGGCCAGGCCGTACAGCGCGGCCTTTCGTACGAACGTCCATAGCGTCCCCCCAGTGCACACAACTTCGGAGATCCATTCCTTTCACCGGACGCTTTGAACATTTACGGGTGTTTGAGGTTTTTATGAAGCCACCCGGATTGGGGGCACAATAGGGAGAGTTTTATCTGGGTGCCTTGGCGGGCAATATTCGGGTAGACAAGCAGGTCTGTGGCGGGGGCCCGCGTGCTTTTTTTTTGTTTTTTGTTGTTGCTTTTTCTTTCTTCCTTTTCTTTTCTTTTCTTTTCATAATCGTTTCGTTTATGGCGGTTTAAAGGGAAGAAAAGAGCTGGGGGAGAAAATATTTTGCCTATTGAGGCTGCCAGGGTCAAGTGATGTACAAGCAGTTTGATTGAATGTGGGCTTTTATTTCCCCCCCCCTCCGCCCCTCCCTCCCCCATCCCCCCCTAGCCCCAGCCTCTGTCGCGCTGGCACAAATGGTTTGTGTTTAATTTTCATTTTGCACTCTGGTCTGTATCTGGCTCTGTGTTTCCGGCCATCTCTGTCTCCCTCAATGTCTCTCCCCTCCGCTCGCTCACTCGCTGTCTCATCACCCCCTCTGTCCCTGTCTTCCACTTTGTTTTCTCCCTTCCCATGACCCACTACGCCATATTTGTTGCCTTTGCGATAAGATTTAAGAATAATAATGACAACCGCAAGGAAAGGAAGGAAAATGGCCAACATAAGACAAAGTCGGTTTCATATTTTTTGTTGAATACATTTCCTGTCAGAATTTTTTTTTAACTGAGCGCAAACCTGTATGTCCGATCCCCTGAGAAAAGTTCAAAGATTTTCGCTTTGACGAAAAGACTCGTTTGATAAGTTAATGTCTGTATCTTGCATTTTTTTTTCAAGTTGTGCCTTTGTTCTGTGTACAAATTTGATTTGAAATATATGATTCTAACGTTAACATCGTAGATTAGGTTTCGATCATTTGAAGGTTTGGTTAATTGTGCCTTTGTACAACTGCGAAACAAAAGATTCAAATGAATTGATCCTTTTGCCACCTCTCGGATGTGGAAGAGACAATAATATATAGACATTGAATCACAACTTCAGTCCAACATTTTAAAAACAAGCTTAAAAACACACCAAAAGTCAATTTAAATACTAACACTAATACTACTAATAATGATGATGGTGGGAAAAAATAAAACTTCATCACATTGCCATGTATGTTCCAGATGTAAGGCTGGTTTAAATAATCTTTACTTGTTCAACAATACACATGATTAAATGCAATGAATGACAAAAGAGCATCAACAAGCTTAAAGCTTATACTGTGCTCACAACGTTGCACTTCAATTTTATCATGACAGCTGATGAACCATATTATCAATTGTATCAAATAACATTCATAAACAGTAAGATGTAAGGCTGTTACACAACCCTTCCCAAGTTTTATGAATTTACTTTTTTTTTCTTTCTCTTCTTCCCAAAGCAAAATAAATTGCATAAACCGAAAGTTAACAAATGTGATCAGTGTTTACTGCGAATCAGTCTATTTCGAAGTAACTGATCCTTTTTCGGGCATTCTTTTTTTTTTTTTTTTTTTTTTTTTTTTGCTGCCCCATCATCTGCCCCGTTTCAGTGGCATTACTCCCACGCCGCTCATTTAGATTCCCCCATACACGGCCACACCCGGGTTCGTCCGTCGCAGTTCCAGCGTCGGCAGTCCACAGGGAACCATCGATGTTAGGTCGCCTGGAGGCCACACACCAGAGGAGACCCTGCACTGCTGCTGAGTCACTTCGGTGGTGTTCAGTGGTGCCTGTTCTGATTTTACGTACTTAGGACACCACCTACTAAGCCCCCTACTAACGACAATAATGGCTTAGTCGCGGAGCCAGACTGAGTGAGCGTCCCTCCCAGAGTGGAGACCGCCACCACGTCCCTCAAACAACAGCCCCCGACGAATCCGCCGATACTGACGACATTGACAGGACTCACCCCAAGCACAGAAGTGGAGGGGTATCGAAACTGAGGTCACCATGAGAGCAGGGCATGAAAGGCCACAGACTTTTGAAACTATTTTGTTTATATTGATGACGATGAAGGAGGAGGAGGATGACGATGATGATGACGATGTTGCTATGGAGGTCCATTTTGGTTTGGGACTGCGTGACAAGGCTGTACTCTACGCTTCCTGTCATAATGATATCCCGGCGTTAACCAGGCCCGAGAGATACAGACACTTGCAGTGTTGGTCAAGTAATTAGAGCAACACACCCAAAGACGCATCCTTGAAGTGGATGACACTCGACTGTGTGGTCCCAGTCTCCCCATTTAAGCCCACAGCACACTCAACTCTGGGTAGGAGCCGGCCACGGGCCGAAAAACCCACCTCCGCTGGGATTCGAACCCGCGTCCTCCCAGCCGTCAGTCCGCGACGCTAACCACTTCGCCACGGCGGCTGGTTTTTCGGGCATTCTTGAACGGAATGAAAATCACACCCAATAGTTCCCTTGGGAATGTCCTGCTTAGACTGCAGTGACACATGAATAAGAAATTTCACGGTTCAGAATCCAAAGTTGGACTAACATGCATAGTTTAATGGTTTCACGCCATCTTCCTCAGAACAAATGGTAACGATAGTTTGTTTTTTCCAAAGAACCTGTACCCAACGAAGGGAGATAACTCTTCGTGCCCCGGTCATTGGTGGTGAGATGGGAGGGAAGTTTTACATTGCTTGCAAGTTGAATAAATCAACTTCCCGTTGCACGACCAACCCTCATGATTCTAATCAGCTCTGATATCACGTATAGAGTGGAAAGACGAACAACTCTTTATTTTTTTTTTTTTTTTTTTACGTAAAAAAAAGAAAAGAAAAAAAGACGGTATAACGAAGACCGCACCACCAGTGTCCATTTCCTGCTGATTGTGGTGTGGTTGGTGCGTGATTGTTAATGTTACTTAGTGTTTCGAAACTCCACTGGAATCAACATTACCAAATCATTAACGTGCCAATTTGTTCTGCGTCGCGTAAGGGATTCGGGCGCTTTAAACAGCCATGCCTTCACAAATATTGACCCGTGAATCAATGCAGACTCTAAATGCTTTGATTTGAATGAATCAGAACAAAACTGACCGTCGCCAGTTGATGAACAAATAAAACAGTTATCAGCAAACGCAATATTATGATAAAGGTTTAATCTGCAGATTTAAAAACCATAAGTTTGAAGCAAACGTACTAAGTTTTACTCGGATTAATTTGTGTTATTTTCTTTCTATGTCACTTTTTTTTTTTTTTACACATCATGCTTGTGAGTTCTTTTATGGCCAAAGGATTCTGTTGTTGTTATTGTTGTTTATTTCAGACTGTCCTTTCGACATAAGAGAAAAATGTTTTGAAAATGTCAGGGCAGTATTAGTTTATATCACAAGGAAACGGTTACAGAAAAATAAACTATCCACTTTTGTTGGTGGTGGTTATGTGTATGATTATGATACAGTATGGGTTGGTGGGTTTTCATTAGTTGCATATTTTTTTCAAGCGATTTTCTTTTAAGCACCTCTTATAAAATACAAAGTACCTAGGATGTGCTTGTTTTGCTGGTGGTGAATAGTTCATACAATGTTCGCTGAGTTGATGACGCAAGTGATGACGATGTCAAGGTTTACTGACTAAGTAGATTTGTCCTTGTAAATTAACAAGTAAACAACAATGTTACCAACCAATAAGGTAATTTTTTTTTCAAAGATTTACAAATATGTCCCGTAAAAAACAAACAATTACGTTGTACACCATTGTCAACTTTTATGAATTTACCCAGATAAATCTACATTTTCTTCCCAGTTCAATATTTGGCACATCACATGTTACGTACGTTTATTCAGATTAATATTTCTTCCCAGTTATTCACTATTTATAAACACATTTTTTTGGTTCGTTTGTGTCCACATGATACTGCCTGCTCCCTATGAACCTGAACAATGTTTTGGTTTTGGTTTTTCAGCCTGTCCGGTCGGGATGGGAGATAATCCGTCTGTCTGACAAAGGTGAGTGACGTGATGGTGAATGCAGTTTGCCTGGTGGTGTGTGTTTCTGACGGTGTTTGTTTCAACTAAATGTGGTGTTTCCTCTCTGTAGCAGTGGTTAGATAACAAACAATAACCAGAATGTTTGTTTAGTCAGTGACGGACAGTTTAAAACTGTATTTATTTTATTAACTTCTCTTCACACAAAAAAATCACCTGTGCTGGTCAGGCAAACCCAGGTCCTAGAGAGGAGCGGCCTGCCCAGCATCGAAAGCTTGCTGATCCAGTGCCAGCTACGCTGGACAGGACACGTTGTCCGCATGACAGACAGTAGGATCCCGGAAATGCCACTGTATGTCCAGCTGAAGGAAGGCCACCGCGAACTTGGAAGACCCTGCAAGCGCTTCAAGGACACCTTGAAGACAAACCTCAAAGCCTGTGACACAGACATCGCTTCCTGGGAAACTGATGCCCTTGACTGCTCTCGCTGGAGGATGCTGTGCTCTAGTGGCATAAAGACGTTTGAAAACAAGAGAACGCTGGCCATTAAGGAGAAGCGTGAGCGAAGGAAGCAGGGCTCAACTTCTGGAGACGTTTTCCCTTGCAACACCTGTGGGAAGTGCTGCGCATCCAGAATCGGCCTCTTCTCCCATATGAGGACACACACCGACAGATAAGCCTGCCTGCCTACTCATCCGTCAGTCTGACGGGAGACTCCATCATCTATTTAGTTAGCGATGCAAGTGATGTGTATATCGAGTAGTTTGCTGTTTGCGGTGTTGGACGCAAAAGAAAAGAAATTCAATGTTCAATCGAAAGCGGTTGCGAAACGGAATGAAAAGTCCAAACAAAAACTTCTCCTTTTTTTAATAAAAAAAAAAATGGAGAAGATTGAAAACATAGAGTGCTTAAAGACGTATGTGAGAAATGTTTAATGATTCAGTTAATATTGCACATTGAAGTATTTCAGTCGGCAGGAAATGTATCCAAAGACCACACATAATTATTCTTTGCCCTCTGGTTCATTGAGTTGGTGACGCAAGTGGTGACGATGTGTAGGTTTGTTGACCAAGTAGTTTCCCATTGTGAAGAAATAAATGAGCACGATTTTTACCCAGCAATAACGTTTGAAAACAATGTACAGATACGCCCCCGTTTAAAGCAAATACGTTCAGCACCATCGTCAACTTTGATGTATTTACCCATATCATGCACTTTCTTCTCAGTTCAATATTTGGCACATCACATATTTTACGTCACATGAGTTTATTCAGATCAATTCGTTTGCTTCCCAGTTATTCACTTTTTGCAAATACACTCGTAGCTTCATTTGTGTCCATATGATACTGCAACCAATGAACCCCAACAATGCTTTGGTTTTCAGCCTGTACGTCCGGTCGGGATGGGAGATAATCCGTCTGACCAAGGTGAGTGAAATGTCGGTGATTGTTCCTGATGGTGGTGTTCCTGACGGTGTGTGTTTCAATAAGATGCTTGGTTTCCTCTCTGTAGCAGTTGTTCGAATAATGAATAACATCCAGAATACGTCTGTTCTAACCAGCGGTGGACTGTCTAACACCATTCAGTTTGCGATACAGGTACTTGCGTCAAATTGTATGCTGGTCGTTGTTTGGGACGCAGAAAAGAACAACAAAAAGTATAAAAATAAAGTAAAAGAAAGCAACAAAAAAAAAAGAAGAAGAAATTGGAACTTCAATAGAAAACAAGGACATAAAAAAAAACGAAACGGAATGAAATATTGAGCTCTGTTCAAACTTACACAAACTAATGAAAATAGTTAGAAAAGATTGAAAACATAGATCGCTATAAAATAAATTAATGAATAAAAAACAAATTAAAAAAAAACCCGTAGGTGGAGAACGCTAAATGATTCGGTTGTTCTTATTTGTTTCACAGTGATGTATTACAGTCGACAGGGATGCAACCACTGATAACAGTCAAATATTCTTTCCCCTTTTGGTCGAGAGAGAGAGAGAGAGAATGGTCCGATCATAATTATGTAGGTATTCCCACACATTTATTTTCTCTCTCATGGAAGAATATTGCTTGCAAAAAAACAACAAACAAACAAACCAAAAAAGAAAAAAAGAGCATCTCCCAGAATTGTTTTCATCATATATTTCCACCGCTCCGTCTCGCCGTCTGTTGTCTCTCAGTGCGTTCTCTGTCTCGCCGTCTGTTGTCTGTCTCGCCGTCTGTTGTCTGTCTCCCCGTCTGTTGTCTGTCAGTGCGTTCTGTCTCGCCGTCTGTTGTCCGTCTCGCCGTCTGTTGTCTGTCTCGCCGTCTGTTGTCTGTCAGTGCGTTCTGTCTCGCCGTCTGTTGTCTCTCAGTGCGTTCTGTCTCGCCGTCTGTTGTCTCTCAGTGCGTTCTCTGTCTCCCTGTCTGTTGTCTCTCAGTGCGTTCTGTCTCGCCGTCTCTTGTCTCTCAGTGCGTTCTGTCTCGCCGTCTGTTGTCTCTCAGTGCGTTCTGTCTCGCCGTCTGTTGTCTCTCAGTGCGTTCTCTGTCTCGCTGTCTGTTGTCTCTCAGTGCGTTCTGTCTCGCCGTCTGTTGTCTGTCTCGCCGTCTGTTGTCTCTCAGTGCGTTCTCTGTCTCCCTGTCTGTTGTCTCTCAGTGCGTTCTCTGTCTCGCCGTCTGTTGTCTCTCAGTGCGTTCTGTCTCGCCGTCTGTTGTCTCTCAGTGCGTTCTCTGTCTCTCCGTCTGTTGTCTCTCAGTGCGTTCTCTGTCTCCCCGTCTGTTGTCTCTCAGTGCGTTCTCTGTCTCCCTGTCTGTTGTCTCTCAGTGCGTTCTCTGTCTCTCCGTCTGTTGTCTCTCAGTGCGTTCTCTGTCTCCCTGTCTGTTGTCTCTCAGTGCGTTCTCTGTCTCGCCGTCTGTTCTCTGTCTCGCCGTCTGTTGTCTCTCAGTGCGTTCTCTGTCTCGCCGTCTGTTGTCTCTCAGTGCGTTCTCTGTCTCCCTGTCTGTTGTCTCTCAGTGCGTTCTCTGTCTCCCTGTCTGTTGTCTCTCAGTGCGTTCTCTGTCTCGCCGTCTGTTGTCTCTCAGTGCGTTCTCTGTCTCGCCGTCTGTTGTCTCTCAGTGCGTTCTCTGTCTCCCTGTCTGTTGTCTCTCAGTGCGTTCTCTGTCTCTCCGTCTGTTGTCTGTCAGTGCGTTCTCTGTCTCCCCGTCTGTTGTCTCTCAGTGCGTTCTCTGTCTCGCCGTCTGTTGTCTCTCAGTGCGTTCTGTCTCCCTGTCTGTTGTCTCCCAGTGCGTTCTCTGTCTCCCCGTCTGTTGTCTCTCAATGTGTTCTCTGTCTCGCCGTCTGTTGTCTCTCAGTGCGTTCTCTGTCTCGCCGTCTGTTGTCTCTCAGTGCGTTCTCTGTCTCCCTGTCTGTTGTCTCTCAGTGCGTTCTCTGTCTCGCCGTCTGTTGTCTCTCAGTGCGTTCTCTGTCTCGCCGTCTGTTGTCTCTCAGTGCGTTCTCTGTCTCCCTGTCTGTTGTCTCTCAGTGCGTTCTCTGTCTCGCCGTCTGTTGTCTCTCAGTGCGTTCTGTCTCCCTGTCTGTTGTCTCTCAGTGCGTTCTCTGTCTCCCTGTCTGTTGTCTCTCAGTGCGTTCTCTGTCTCGCCGTCTGTTGTCTCTCAGTGCGTTCTCTGTCTCCCTGTCTGTTGTCTCTCAGTGCGTTCTCTGTCTCGCCGTCTGTTGTCTCTCAGTGCGTTCTCTGTCTCCCCGTCTGTTGTCTCTCAGTGCGTTCTCTGTCTCCCTGTCTGTTCTCTCTCAGTGCGTTCTCTGTCTCCCTGTCTGTTGTCTGTCTCGCCGTCTGTTGTCTCTCAGTGCGTTCTCTGTCTCCCTGTCTGTTGTCTGTCTCGCCGTCTGTTGTCTCTCAGTGCGTTCTCTGTCTCGCTGTCTGTTGTCTGTCTCGCCGTCTGTTGTCTCTCAGTGCGTTCTCTGTCTCGCCGTCTGTTGTCTGTCTCGCCGTCTGTTGTCTCTCAGTGTGTTCTTTGTCTCTCAGTGCGTTCTCTGTCTCGCCGTCTCCGTCTACATCTTTCTCTTTTTCCCTTCTCCTCGTGTGTGTGTGTGTGTGTGTGTGTGTGTGTGTGCGCGCGCGCGCGTACGCTCTTCAAAGAGGACGATCGCGCAACAAAAAACAGCAACAACAACTAACAACAGAAACAGTATCCATTGTCAACGCAGGACTTTTCATCATCATCCTACCCCCACCTCTCCCTCTCCTCCCCCTTTGTCTAACCCCCCCCCTCTCTCTCTCTCCTTCTCACTCTCTCCCTCTCTCTCTCTATCCTGACTGTTCTCATCAACACCACTTCTACCGCGACAGATCTCTCTCCCTCCCCCCTCCCTCTCTCTCTGCCCCCCGCCCACCGTCCCCCGCACCCCATCTTCGCAGAAAGGGATGAAAGGAACTATACTACCTGTGACAGCAGCAACAGCAGCAGCAGCAGCAACAACAACAGCAGCGTGCAAACTAAAAGTTGTCAGGGCTAGAAGGGTTGTTAGGGGGGGGGGGGGGGGGGTTAGGGCGGCGGTGGCCCAGTCTTGCCTGGTGACAGCCAATTACTGTCCGGTGGTTTGGAGCTTGCTCGTGTTGTCCGGTCGGGCGACATGAAACAGGACAGCTCAGCTCTACATCAAACACACGCCGCCACCAGGCACCCTGTCAACCACGTGCAAACAGGCATGACAGGGAAGAGGGGGGGGGGGTGGGGGGGGAGCAGGATGGAAGGGTTGGGGGCTGGAGGGGGTGCGGGTGGGGGGGGGGGGGGGGGGGAGGAGGCTAGAGACAGGATGTGAGTCTGGTGCCTGGATGTCCGATAGTTGCGGGGATTTTGACACTGCTCTAGCTTTGATGTCGTGGAGAGACTGGAAGATAGCTGACAAATTGAAGATGAGGGGTGAGAAGAGTTGAGGAAAGGAGAAAAAAAAGAAAAAAAAAGAGGAAAGGTGAGAAAAAGTAAAGACTTGGGACTTGCGACGTGTGTGTGTGTGGGTGTGTGTGTGTGTGTGTGCGCGCGCGCGCGCGAGTGCGTTGCTTGCCCCTGTCAACATTTCGTAGAGTTGCATGGCAACACTGATTTCCACTGACAGTGATCATCACACACACACCGTGGACAATTTTTTTTTTTTTTAATCACTTGAAGAGCAGGAAGAGGACCGACTGTGTGTGTGAAAAACTAAACCCACCAGTCAGCCTTCAAGTCCAGGCCAGCGACGAAAAGCAATGGAAAAAGGGGAAGGGGTGTAGAGGAGAATGGAAGGGGGGGAAAAAGAAAGAAACGAGAAAGAATTAGTGAAAAGAAAGAAAGAAAGAAAGAAGAAAAAAAAAACAGACAGTATTCGTGTCATCCAGAAAATTAATCTTAACCTGGGTGGCTTCTAACCATGGGAGTTAGAGGGTGGTCTTCGGTGGCGCTTGAGGCGATAGTCACTTCCCCTCCCACTCGACCACCCCATCGCCCCGATCGCAATCCTCTGTCTCTGTCTCTCTGTGTGTCTCTGTCTCTCTCTGTGTCTCTGTCTCTCTCTGTCTCTGTCTCTCTCTCTCTACCTCTCCCTATCCCGCTGTCTGTCTCTGTCTCTCTGTCTTCCTCTCTCTCTCTCTCTCAGTGTCTTTCTGTCTCTCTCTCCCCCTCTCTCTCTCTTTCCCTAGACCTCTTTCTCTCTTTTCCCTATACCTCTCTCTCTACCCCTCTCTGTCTCTCTCTCTCTACCCCTCCTCTCTCTCTTTCTCTCTCTTTCTCTTCCTATATATATATATGTATATATATCTTTCCATCCCCCAGTCTCTCTCTCTGCCCCACTCCCCCCCCCCCCCCCCCCCCCACACACACACACCCCTCTCTCAGTGTTTCTCTCTAACCTACCCCCTTAAACCTCTCAAGCCAAGGACCGAGGACCAAAGGGCGGACTGACAGTGACACTTAACTGAGGCCGGCACCGGCAGCGAGGGCGTCCTTTTTGATGTCATTCAATTAATTTAGTAACTCGACCCGCGTCCTCCAGAACCCTCCCCCCCCCTCCCCCCCCCACCTCCTCCCCCCCCCCCCCATCCCCCGACCCCCCAGGCCCCCTCACCCCCGAACCCAAGCAAGGCTGTGCGTCAAGACAGAACTCCCCTTGTGGCTTTCCCTGTGGTTCCACCGTCGGGTGGGCGTGGCTGTTTGTGTGTGTGTGTGTGTGTGTGTGTGTGGTAGGGCTTGGAGGGGATGGGGTGGGGTGGGGTGGGGGAGGCAGGAGGGTGAGGTGTGGGTGGAGGAAGATTGGCTCAAGGGTTGGGAAGAGAGCCGAGCCAAAGAGGGGGAGATTGTGTCGAGCGAGAAGGGGATTTATTACTCTTTATGAACGCCAGATTAACTTTTAGGCCGTGACCTCCAGTCTTCTCGGGGCGTACAAAGACGCACAGGCAATAGACTGGGACCGGAAGTTAACGGGTGGTCGAGAATGGATGTGTGGGGTGGGGGGTGGGGGTGGGGGGTGGGTACGGAGGGGGAGGGGGGGTAGAGGTAGAGGTGGGGGGGGGGAATAAGGTGGGAGAGGAGAGGGGATGTCCGTTGACGCTTCACTTAAAAAAAAAAAAAAAGTTAGGGGTCTCAAACTTTACGTAATTACCGACACGTGAGCTCCATTTCTGTTTCGTGCTTTGAGGAATGTATTTGTATTGTATTTGTATTTCATTTTATCACAACAGATTTCTCTGTGTGAAATTCGGGCTGCTATACTACAGCGCCACCCTTTTTTTTCTTCTTTTTTTTTTTGTATTTTTTATTTGTTTTTCCTATCGAAGTGGACTTTTCTACAGAATTTTGCCAGGGACAACCCTTTTGTTGCCGTGGGTTCTTTTACGTGCGCTAAGTGCATGCTGCACACGGGACCTCGGTTTATCGTCTCATCCGAATGACTAGCGTCCAGACCACCACTCAAGGTCTAGTGAAGGGGGAGAAAATATCGGCGGCTGAGCCGTGATTTGAACCAGCGCGCTCAGATTCTCTCGCTTCCCAGGCGGACGCGTTACCTCTGGGCCATCACTCCATACATGTAATGTATGGATATGCATCTCACCAGACCTATGATAATGTTCCGAGCTGAATTTCTGTCGTTCGCCTTGAGGACAGTTTACGGACAAATATCAAAACTAGATATTATATTGTCAGCGACAGCTTAGAGCATACTCTGTATTTTTCCTTTTGAAGATCACTCTGTAGAGAAATGAGAATATTTCATAGAAATGCA
>NC_134900.1:26592478-26594978 GCF_041734735.1 Babylonia areolata
TCTCACCAAACTCATGGAGACCGATCCCTGTTTTTTTTGTGAACCTCCCAAACTACATTAACTCACTCAGTACGGCCAGTCCTCTCTTCTCCTCTACACGGACCCCTCGGATGTCCAGTGGGTGTCTGAATGACCCAACCTTTAGCTTCCGTCGTCAGAATTGTGGTATTCTTTGTCAACATTAACGTCTTCAGTATAAGAGCCTTCCGCTTGCAATATTTTGATGATGGCAACTGGGGTGAAACGCTGTTAACGTCGTCTCTTTCGCCGTTCGTATGGAGAGAGTTAAGCTTGTTGATGCTCTTGTGTCATTCATTGCATTGTAATCATGTGTATTGTTGAATAATTAAAGATTATTTAAACCAGTTCAGACAACGCGAGAATGGGGGGTGGGGGGTGGGGGTTAAAAAAAGAGAGCAAAAGCAACACAATGAAACTCCTGATCACGTAACAAGGATCAGCAATTCTCAGCAAACTCATGGAGACCGAGCCCTGTTTTTTTGTGAACCTCCCAAACTACATTAACTCTCTCCATACGAACGGCGAAAGAGACGACGTTAACAGCGTTTCACCCCAGTTACCATCATCAAAATATTGCAAGCGGAAGGCTCTTATACTGAAGAGGTGAATGTTGACAAAGAATACAAGTCTGACGACGGAAGCTAAAGGTTGGGTCATTCAGACACCCACTGGACAGCCGAGGGGTCTGTGTAGAGGAGAAGAGAGGACTGGCCGTACTGAGTGAGTTAAAAACACAATGCGGGAGGACAAGAAAGAGGAAGAAAAGACTATCCAGGTGGTACAGCCACAGGCCTTCATCCCTCAGGAAATGACGTGGACAATGGTCAGTCAGTCTCTTGGGGGGTGGTCTACTTGACTTGCTTGTCGTCAAGAGAGCTTGGACACACTGAGCAAGGTCTTTTTGCGCATCGTGACACGGGTGGCGGTAGGGGTTTGGGGGGTGGCGGGGGGGGGGGGGGGTGGACAGTTTACAGAACAGGGACTCCAGAGAGGTCCTGTTCGCTTGAGTGCCTTTGATTTATACAGCTCATCGCCCTCAAATTAACAAGGGAAGGTACCCTCCTGTAACGTGATCCTGAGGCTTCTTGTCTCTCTCTCCACATGAACTTCTGCCCCTCTTTTGTAGGGAAGACAGGTGGAGGCTTGGGGGTGTGTCTTCCGAAACTCCGATAGTCTTTTTTTTCTCCTTCTTCTCCTTTCTTTCTTTCTTTTGCACTTCTGTTGCTGTCTAAAGGGTTCAGTTTCACTTGTCTGGAGCGGGTGTTTTTGCGTGCGGATTCGCCGATACATGCTGTGCCGCATCTAGAGTTATGGGCACACACACACACACACACGCACACACACACACACACACACACACACTGGTGGAAAAGTTGTGTGAAAGAAGAATGCATTCAGTCCCAATTGCGTTGTTCAGGCCATGTGTGCTTTCATGCTGTTATATTTTATTCTTAATGATGTATTTGAATGTTTCTCACACTGTTTCAACGTGGATGGTGTTAGTGAATCTGTTAATAAGGTGTGTGAAGTGTGAACCCTATGCGCGCAGCGTTAATGGATCGGTCTGCAGCATAAAATGAAAAGGGGGGGGGGGGGGGGGCAAGAGAGTGGAAGGGATTCGGGGGGGGGGGGAGGGAGGGGGTGTTGAGCGAGAGACTCTGGGAGGTCTGGGTCTTGGCAAGAAGGCCGTCTTTTTATTGGCTTTGTCAAGCAAGCGTAAGTAAGGTCGTGTCAGCACGGGCTGGACACCACCAGGGGGGCGGCGGTGGTGGTGTGTGCACTGATCGACTGGACAGAGGGCAGCGGAAAGGCCCGAGGTGTCCAGAGGCAGCCAGGCGATGACCGGAGTGTTGACACAGTCCGTCCACCCTGACCCCCGTCCTGTCACTGATGACGACACCGTGGCTAATGATCGTCGTGGTCCGACACGGACCAGAGGGAACAACAGACCCCGCCGGCCGGCCTCCTTGTTTGTCTTTCTCTCGCTCCGTTTCCTCCCCTTCTTCCACTGCTCATCCCTGTTGGGGAGGGGGGTGGAGGGGGGTGGAGTGGAAACGGAAGGGGGGTGGGGGTGGTCAACGAAGGGTGAGACACACTGATCTAAAAAAAAAAAAAATAATAAATAAAAAATAAAAAAAAGATCAGTGGTTGAGACATCATAGAACTTGGGGTGAGGAAGGGAAGGAGGGGTGGGGAGAGAGAGAGAGAGAGAGAGAGAGAGAGAGAGAATGGCTGGCTGGATGGCTAGCAGAAATTGATCATAGATATGTAGTTTCACAGCTGGGAATCTGTCCTGCATAATCTGTTGTTCAAATCCCGGCAAGAGTCCCCAGAAGATTAAACGTAAAGATTTTTTCCCCACTCTCCCAGGTCTACATGTGTGAAGACCTGCCAGCTCTGTGCATGCGGGACGGAGGAAGACGAGTTTTCTGTGATGATCTGAATCGCTAACCCCATCTTTCTCCGATTTAGAAGCTGA
>NC_134900.1:26599978-26604978 GCF_041734735.1 Babylonia areolata
TCTTAATTTTACATTTGGTATCAACGGCACTGTTCTCGACTGGTTCAAATCTTATCTCACTGATCGATTCCAGTCTGTCATTGTTGATAATTTCCAATCGGAACCCGTTAAAATCGAACATGGAATCCCACAGGGATCTGCTTTAGGCCCAGTGGAACCCGTTAAAATCGAACATGGAATTCCACAGGGATCTGTTTTAGGCCCAGTGCTCTTCACACTGTACACTGCTCCTCTCGCTGGAATTATCAACCGCCATAATGTCAGTCATCATTCTTATGCTGATGACACTCAACTCCAGAAGAGTTATACCCCTGAAAAATTGTCGTCGCTCTTGCAAGAAACGTCCAACTGCTTCCTGGACATACAAAACTGGATGACTCTAAATAAGCTACAACTGAACGCGGACAAAATGGAAGCAATGATTATAGGAACTAAACAAAAACTCTCTTCCATCATAACTGACACAATCAAACTTGACAGTACATCCATCCCTCTTTCCAGTTCAGTCAGGAACCTCAGCGTTGTCCTTGACAACACATTGTCCATGCAAAAATTTATCTGTCAGACATGTCAATCCTGCTACTGTCAATTGCGGCGCATCAGTTCCGTCCGGAAATATCTGTCCACTGACGCAACATCTAGACTTGTCATTTCTCTCATTCTCTCTCGCCTTGACTACTGTAACTCCCTATTGTCTGGTTTGCCTGCTTCATCCATTCAGTCCCTTCAGCGCATACAAAACTCTACTGCCCGACTCGTTCTCAGAAAGAAAAGATCTGAGCACACCACTCTTCTTTTGCAACATCTCCACTGGCTCCCTGTCTCACACAGAATAAAGTACAAGATTAGCACTCTATGTTATAAATGTATTCACAAATCTGCCCCTTCCTATTTCTGTGGCTGCCTTCACATCTACACTCCACCTCGCTCTCTGTGATTGGCTTCGGATCCACTCTGTTTACACATACCCAGATTCAAACACTCGACTGCTGGCCGCCGTTCTTTCTCTGTCTCTGGACCTTGCAATTGGAATGAACTTCCTCTTTCTCTTAGTCAGGTCTCTGCACTCGGCTCTTTCAAGTCTGGTCTTAAAACCCACCTCTTCCCAAAATAGCCTTCCTTCCCTGCCTCTTCCTTGTTTTCAGTTTTTCCAGTTTTAGAGTTGTGCATACGTGTGAATGACTGGTGCGAAAGCGCTTTGATTTGTCTCTGCACAAGATTCAGCGCTATATAAATATAATAATAATTATTGTTATTATGCATGCGAGACATGGGCCCTCACGGCATTTTGGAAAGAGTTCAAGCCATGGAAATGAGGTGTTATCACAAGACAGCTAACATTACATACGCTGATCGTATCACCAATGAACAAGTGCCCCAGACCATCAAGCAGTACACTGGACCTTAAGAAGATCTACTGCCAGTTGAGCAAATGCAGCTAGGCTGGTATGGCCACGTTACAAGATCCAGTAGCCATACAAAAACGATCCACCAAAGAACTGTTGAGGATGGGGGACGTGGAGGGAGAAACAGAAAAAATGAAATAAACGGTGGCCTGACAACATTGTAAAATGGACAGAAAAAAAAACATTTGCAGATAACACAGGCTGTGGAACACAACGGACAGACCTGAAGGAATCTGATGAACAAATCTGTGTGGCACCCCAACAGCTCTGCACAGAGTTGAGAGAGAGAGAGAGAGAGAGAATTCACACGGCTATTGTGTTGTGTTGTGTTGAGGGTGAAGGGAAGGAGCCGTACCTGTTTGAAAATGCCTCAGATTTCTTGATAGCAGTTGGTTTTCATTCATTCTCTCTCTCTCTCTCTCTCTCTCTCTCTCTCTCTCTCTCTCTCTCTCTCTCTCTCTCTCTCTTCCCCTTCTCCTCCTTTTTTTTTCTTCTTCTTCCCGCTCTCCCTCCCTGCCCAACCTTTTTTCATCTTACACATTTACCATTCCTCCACTTTTCATTGACACTACCTCAATTTCATACCACACCCCTTTAAACGCTACCAGACGCTGCAGTGATCTTATCCCTCCCTACACGTTCTGTCGCGTGACCGGCGGGGGTCTAAACCCCGGGTGGCTTGTTTCCAGATTGGAATCATCGCAGGGTGGATGACGTTCACACCCATGTTTGACACGTAATCACTGCTCTTGCGTTTCGCCAGGAAGAATAGACAGGAATGTGTGGGTGGGTGTGGTGACGGTGCTGAGATCGGGGTAGGGGTGAGTGGGTGGGTGTGCAGGGAGACAGGAGGAGAGTGTCAGTGGTGGGGGGGGGGGGGGAAGGAAGACGTGGAGCATGACATAACTCAGTGGAAGACTGCATGAAGAATGGTCAGCAGTAATCACACACACACACACATGTTCCAGCATGAAACGGTGTTTTAAACCTGAGCGTGCTGTGATGATTGTATGAAACTGTGGATGCATTGAAACCATGAAGACTGACGCATAGACCCCCTCTCTGTATGGCCCCTGAACTCGTTCACCCATTCCTCCTCCTCCACCCACCAGCACTTACGATACGAACTCTACCCTCTATGTGTGTGCTTGTGTGTGTGTGTGTGTGTGTGTGTGTGTATGCGCGTGTGTGTGTATGAGAGAGAGAGAGAGAGAGTGGCAGAAGATAAAAATATGCACCAACCCCACCTTCCTTACCACTTCCCTCTCCACAGGCATTCCCACGTTCATGCACGCGTTGTTTGCTTTATTGATGACAAAAGCCTTCCAGCAAACAACCTCACTAACAATATCCTGTGGGAGCCACACATCCCCCCCACCCCCCCCCACCCCACCCCCACCCCTTCTCCTATACTCACCAAAACGCCCTGCCTTTAACTGCACCTGGCTTAGACCCCACTGCGTCCGATCCGGAGACGGTTTCGACCGAGAAAAAGAAAGATGAAAGACGTTAACAAGACCCGGTTGGTACACACTGAACCCTTCGATTAAAAGGCCCACACTGCTCAGGGCACACCTCCAGCCGTCAAAAGAACAAGGGTGGAGAGAGAGAGAGAGAGAGAGAGAGTAGAGGGAGGGAGAAAATATGATGTGAAAGTATCATTCATCGGGCAATGCCGTCGCATAAGCGCGTGCAGCTCCTTTGAAGTGCGGTGGGTTAACTGACAGTCGCTGTCACCTGACCTGGCAGCAGTTGGAGGCAAATGAGAGAGAGAGCAGAAGAGGGGAGTGGGATGGGGTGGGGGTAGGGGTAGGGGTGTAGAAGACTAAGAGAAACTTCCACTCAGTGTTGTCCACGGGGACTACCCGATAAAGCTTGCTGCTTTCTGGCTTGTGTAATGCTTTGTACCATAGTTTGTTTGACGTGACCCTTCCGCTATGAAGCCTTGCATCCCTTGCCTCATAAACCCTCATTTTCTTCTTCTTCTTCTTCTTCTTCTTATTATTATTATTATTTGGTCTTTTTCTTTTTTTTGAGCACTCCCCTTGAGAATCAGGATTGAATGATGTTGTGGATAGCTGGTTGAATGACTGTGAGAGAGAGAGAGAGAGAGAGAGAGAGTGGGGAAACAGAAAAGTATGCACCTACCCTCACCTCACGCTCCACAGGCATTCCCACGTTCATGCACGCGTTGTTTGCTTTATTGATGACAAAAGCCTTCCAGCAAACAACCTCACTAACAATATCCTGTGGGGGCCCCCCCACCCCCACCCCTTCTCCTATACTCACCAAAACTCCCTGCCTTTAACTGCACCTGGCTTAGACCCCCAATGCGTCCGATCCGGGGACGGTTTCGACCGAGAAAAAGAAAGATGAAAGACGTTAACAAGACCCGGTTGGTACACACTGAACCCTTCGATTAAAAGGCCCACACTGCTCAGGGCACACCTCCAGTCGTCAAAAGAACAAGGGTGGAGAGAGAGCGAGCAAGAGAGAGGGGGCGGGCAGAAAATACAATGTGAATGTATCATTCATCGGGGCCTGCCTGCCTGCCTGACTGTCAAGCGCGTGCAGCCCGTTTGAAGTGCTAACTGGCAGTCGCTGTCACCTGACCTGGCAGGAGTTAGAGGCAAATGAGAGAGATGAAGAGAGGAGGAGGGGGTGGAGGTGGTGTTGAAGACTTTGGAAGAAACTTGCACTGCTGTCCGCGGGGCCAACAAACTAAGCCTGCTTGTGTGCATGGCATTGTACCAAAGTTGTTTGACGTGACCCTTCCACTGCACAGCAGCCTCGTACCCCTTGCCTCATTCTTCTTATCAGTCGTTGTCATTATCATTAATGTTGTTGTTATTGTTATTACTTTGTCTTATTTATTCTTTTTTTTTTTTATTGTGCCGTCCCCTCGGGATTGAATGATGTGGTGGATAGCTGGTTGAATGACTCTGTGTGTGTGTGTGCGTGCGTGTGTGTGTGTGTGTGTGTGTGTGTGTTCTCTCTCTCTCTCTCTCTCTCTCTCTCTCTCTCTCTCTCTCTCAGCGTGGCTTGGCACGCATCTCGGGTGGGGAAAAAAAAATTATCCCCCTTGCTTTCCAATCTCCAGTTTCTTTACTGAGACCCCAGTTTTCTCCCCTTACCGTTCCTTGTTCTACCCCCCCCCCCCCCCACATACCCCTCTATCCGTCCCCCCCCCAAACCCCCCACCCCCACCCCTGCAACTTCCCCCCCCCCTCTCTCTCTCTCTCTCTCTCTCCACCCACACAACCACCAGCGTCAACACAATGTCGCACGCTTGTTTGTGTATGTTTTTCCCCGTCACGGGGGCTCAGCAGGTATGCAGGGGGACCAGTTTTGTGTGATGTCCCAGCGCCCCCCCTCTTGCGGTCTGTTTTCTTTGCAACGTGAGTCTATTATGAAGGGAGGTGGGGGGAGGGGGGGCACATCATGTTACGCATATAATCATATCACAGACGAAAGGAGGAGAAAAGGGAAAGAAGACTGTCTTGGCTAAGAAAGGGAGGTGGAGGGGTGGGGGTAGGGGGGGGGGGAGGCGCGCACGCACACACGCGCGTGCGTACATACATACATACACGCACG